>NC_057811.1:160035069-160036018 GCF_018294505.1 Triticum aestivum
AAATTTTGCGTAGGATCCGGGGCATAGCATGGGAAAATGAACCCAATCTAAACATACTCGGGTGGGATTAGGACCTATCATTACCTATTAGAGTGTAGGTTGCATGGACGTAATAAAATTGACAAAGTAGATCAACTGATGAATACATACATGGTGAATTATATATATATATATATATATATATATTTGTTGTGTGTCTAGTAGCTCTGAAAGTCAAGATGAGTGATCGTGCGTGGATGTACACCGGTCACACTGGTCAGAACAAATGGAGCACTGAATGGTTCACAAAAACCAAGGGGTTTGTGCGAGCCGCATTTGCAAATGGCCAGAGGAAAACCTGGTGCCCCTGTTTACGGTGCGGCAATTGGGAAAAGAGGACAGAGGCTGAAATGGGCAAACACCTGCAGAAGAGTGGTTTTATGCCCCATTATACGGTGTGGACATTTCATGGTGAGTCTGCCCAACGTGACCGAGCTAAGGTGGATCGTCGTCGCACCGACGAGCATGGTACCGGTATGGAAAACATGGTGCAAGACTTTGATGATGCTCGGGATTCGGACGAGGAGATGGAGGAATCTGCAAAGGCCTTCAATGAAATGTTGGAGTCTTCAAAACGTCCGCTCCATGAGCACACTGAGCTTTGTCAGTTGGATGCCATCTCACAAGTAATGGCTCTGAAGGCTCAGTTCAACTTGGGCAGAGAATGCTACGATGCAATGATGACAGTATTTGGATGCTTTCTACCCAAAGGCCATGTAATGCCTGCAAACCTGTACCAGTCGGACAAAATCCTCCGTGCACTGAAGATGCCCTATGATAAGATACATGCCTGTGAGAAAGGATGTGTCTTGTTTAGGCTTGACTATGCGGACTTGAACTGTTGTCCCATTTGCAAGTCTTCCAGGTATGTTGTGGTAGACAACGGTATGGGTGAGAAGACACAGACCAA
>NC_057811.1:160036028-160070642 GCF_018294505.1 Triticum aestivum
ACCCCGACCCGACACCCCGACCCCGAAAAGGTGTTCTTTGGCCTTCCAGAAGCCGACGGGGTCATATATTTGTGAATTATTAGTTAGGTCATATATCTTTCGATTTTGTTATGAAAAACATCATATATAATTGTGTTGATCGGGTAGTTTTAAATGTGCAGTTGTTTCATCGCTGCGAGGTTTGGTGTTCGACGACCTCGCCGTGCGTTTGACGAGCTCTGCCCCTTCGTTCGTGGGTGAGCACAAATGACATGTCCTCCTCCCCCATTAATTATTTGATCTATTCCGATGAAACTTGATAGCTAGATATATATGTGTCTTGAATCATCAGTATGCGTAACCAATATGTGTCTCCCCTTCGAAAGCGTCATAGTTATAAATATGCATGCATTTGCATATTTATAACCTTGATTCTTTCGAATTGTCCAACGCTATCCATGGACAGCCCGAGTATGTTTAGATTGGGTTTGTTTTCCCATATGCTTTGCTCCGGATCCGACGCATAAATTTCGTCAGTGCCTCCCCTGTTGTTCTCCGGGTACACATCCTCTCTGTTTATTGCAGAGACGTGTATCAGGAGAACAGCGGGGAGGTGCTGCCAAAATTTTGCGTAGGATCCGGGGCATAGCATGGGAAAATGAACCCAATCTAAACATACTCGGGTGGGATTAGGACCTATCATTACCTATTAGAGTGTAGGTTGCATGGACGTAATAAAATTGACAAAGTAGATCAACTGATGAATACATACATGGTGAATTATATATATATATATATATATATATATTTGTTGTGTGTCTAGTAGCTCTGAAAGTCAAGATGAGTGATCGTGCGTGGATGTACACCGGTCACACTGGTCAGAACAAATGGAGCACTGAATGGTTCACAAAAACCAAGGGGTTTGTGCGAGCCGCATTTGCAAATGGCCAGAGGAAAACCTGGTGCCCCTGTTTACGGTGCGGCAATTGGGAAAAGAGGACAGAGGCTGAAATGGGCAAACACCTGCAGAAGAGTGGTTTTACGCCCGATTATACGGTGTGGACATTTCATGGTGAGTCTGCCCAACGTGACCGAGCTGAGGTGGATCGTCGTCGCACCGACGAGCATGGTACCGGTATGGAAAACATGGTGCAAGACTTTGATGATGCTCAGGATTCGGACGAGGAGATGGAGGAATCTGCAAAGGCCTTCAATGAAATGTTGGAGTCTTCAAAACGTCTGCTCCATGAGCACACTGAGCTTTGTCAGTTGGATGCCATCTCACAAGTAATGGCTCTGAAGGCTCAGTTCAACTTGGGCAGAGAATGCTACGATGCAATGATGACAGTATTTGGACGCTTTCTACCCAAAGGCCATGTAATGCCTGCAAACCTGTACCAGTCGGACAAAATCCTCCGTGCACTGAAGATGCCCTATGATAAGATACATGCCTGTGAGAAAGGATGTGTCTTGTTTAGGCTTGACTATGCGGACTTGAACTGTTGTCCCATTTGCAAGTCTTCCAGGTATGTTGTGGTAGACAACGGTATGGGTGAGAAGACACAGACCAAAATCCCCGTTAGTGTTCTTCGGTATATGCCAATCGTACCAAGACTTCAACGTCTTTTCATGGTCGAAGAGACGGCCAGACAGATGACATGGCACCAAACGGGCAAAAGAACCGAACTAGATGCAGATGGGAATCTGATGATTGTACACACATCGGATGGTGTTGCGTGGAAAAAGTTTGATGAATTACATGGTGACAAAGCGGCAGATCCGAGGCATCCTCGAGTCGGCATCAGCACGAATGGGTTCAGTGTGTTTGGTATGACGGCAGCCCAATACAGTTGTTGGCCCGTATTTGTCTTTCCACTCAATCTCCCCCCCCCGGACAGATTATGCAAAGAAAGAACATTTTCCTGACGTTGATAATTCCAGGGCCCAACTATCCGGGGAAAAATATGAATGTGTACATGCAACCGCTTAAGGACGAATTGCAAGAAGCCTGGGATAATGGGTTCAAGACATACGATGCCTATAGCAAACGGAACTTCATAATGCGTGTCTGGTACATGTACTCGACGCATGACTTGCCGGCGTATGCGCTATTCGTTGGCTGGTGTGTGCATGGAAGGTTCCCGTGCCCCACATGCAAGGGAGCTCTTGAGTTTCGTTGGCTTCAGGCCGGTCGCAAGTTTTCTTGCTTCGACATGCATAGAGAGTTCCTGAATCCTCGCCATAAGTTCAGGAAAGACAAGAAGAACTTCATCAGAGGTAGAGTTGTCAAAAACTCTGCACCACATGCATTGACAGGCCAACAGACCCTGGATCAGTTAAACGCTCTCGAGCCAGATCCCGAGCGTCCAGGGTACTTCAAGGGGTATAATTCTAAGCCACGCCTGGACTCACAAAACATGCTTATGGGATCTGCCTTACTTCAAAGACCTCCTTTTCCCACACAACATCGACGTGATGCACACTGAGAAGAATATCGCCGAGGCACTTTTTGGTACATTGTTCGGCATAGATGGGAAGTCAAAGGATAATACTAAGGCTAGAGTCGATCTGGAGGCGCTATGTGATAGGCCGTTACAAAACATGAAAGAACCGAAAGGAAAGCAGAACTGGACGAAGCCAAAGGCATGGTTCAATCTTGGAAGGCCGGCTATGAGGGAAATTATCTTGTGGGTGAAAATGCAGTTGATGTTCCCCGATGGGTATGCAGCGAATCTACAGAGGGGAGCCAGTCTTGATAAATTGAAGATATTTGGTCTCAAGAGTCATGATTGGCACATATGGATTGAGCGGGTAATGCCGGTGATGTTGCGTGGCTTCATCCCTGAGGATGAATGGCTAGTACTGGCAGAACTCAGCTATTTCTTCTGTGTTCTTTGTGCGAAAGAACTATCGCCTAGCGTGCTAGAAGAAATGGAAGAGTTGGCGCCGGAGTTGATCTGCAAGTTAGAGAAGATCTTTCCACCGGGCTTCTTTAATCCAATGCAACATTTGATTTTGCATCTCCCGACCGAGGCAAGATTGGGGGGGCCCGTGCAAAATCGTTGGTGCTACCCAACTGAGAGGATGCAGAAGACGCTTCGACAAAAATGTAAAAATAAACATAGAATTGAAGCATCGATGGCTGAGGCATTCATCACTGAGGAGGCGGCAAACTTCGTGACAGCACAAGCGAAAAATTGTCATTTGCATAATCCGAAGCCTCGGTACAATGCTGACGACCCTAAAAAGGGTGGATCCAACCTCAGCCTATTCAAAGGGAATCTCGCACCAGCCAGTGTTTCAAATCCAGTATCTTTGGATAACGAACAATGGCGGACCATTTCGTTGTATATCTTCAACAACCTGATAGAAGTGCGGCCGTACATCGAGTAAGTTCTCGGTACATAGTTTCGCAACTTCTATTTCCTTTGAACTGCTCTTATTCCTGGATATTTCATACAGTCGATACGTCGCCTTATTCTCGTATGGAGCGGTGATCCAAAAGGATTCTGTCGAAGAGTATGAGCTTCTCGCAAAGCAAGGTGGCGGCTATCCCGGTTTCATCTCTTGGTTCAAACAAACGGTAATTTCTATTAGACTTGTAGGCTAATTTGTACGCGGCTATCCCGGTTTCATTCGCTAATTTGTGCGTAATGCAACAATCCTTTCATATTAAACTTGTAGGCTAATTCAGAGTCTATGGACGCCGAATTGAGACAAGTCGCTAATGGTTTTGACTATAAGGTCCATTCATTTGACAAATACGACATCAACGGGTATCGCTTTCGTACCTATGGCAAAGAGCTATCTATGGCCGACCGAAAGTCTACAAATTGTTGTGTATCTGCTATCGGCGAAGGAGGTACCGAGTATTATGGGAGAGTTGAAGCAATTTATGAACTTCTATTCTATGGTGAAAACCCACCGAATGTCGTAGTCTTCAAATGTTATTGGTTTCAGCCGAAGGAGACTAGAAGAACTCATGAACATATAGGGCTAGTTGAAATCAACCAAAGCACCCATTTAGATGTTCCTGATGTCTATATTACGGCTCAACAGGCGACCCAAGTATTCTATCTACCGTGGGCCTGCCAAACTAATCCAAATCTGAAAGGTTGGGATGTCATTTATGAAGTGCCGCCACGTGCTAGACTATCTCCCCCAAAGGAAGAGGATTATGAACCTCACATTAACCCAGACACATATGAAGGAGAATTCTTCCAAGAGACACGTCTTTCCAAAAAGCGTTTCAAGAACCGCTATACTTCACCCCAAAACATTGAAGTAGACAGTGACAGTGAATCCGACATCACCCCAGAGGAGGAACAAGAAGAGCCGGAACAAGAAGAGGTTACTGCTGCGGATGACCTGTCATTGCTTGACCGATTACGTCAAGGTGGCCTTGCACATGTTGATGCCACTGAACCCTATGAGCCCGTCATTGATTATAGTGATGATGATGATGATTATGCATTTATTGATGATACTGATCGAGATTATTAGTAGTGTCAGGTATTAAATTTTTTAATGTTGTACTTGATGATGATACACTTAAGTGATACACATATTATTATTCATGTCGGTCTTTTTTTTTTATCTTGTACTAATTTCGTTTACTGTTTGTCATGGCAGGTGTTGAAAGATGGTGGGCGCTGGTCGGGAGCGCGCCAAGGCCCCTTCTTCCTCGGCGCGTGGTCTGAGGTCTTCGATTCCAGACGTACCTCTTCGCCGAGCGTTGCTGGACAGTATGTCCACACCGCCGGGCCCTTCTTCGTCCATCGCGGTGCCCAGCAGGGGACGAGGTAGGAAGAGAGGAGGTGGGGCACGTGGTCGCGGGAGAGGAGGTAGGGTGACTGCTAGGGCGCCTTCCTCGCCGCCACCCCCAGCTGTTTCACCCGAGCACGTGACTGCTAGGGTGGACTCGTCCGAGGAGGAGGCTACACGGACTCCGGTCCACGAGCCTCCGGTCCACGGGTCTTGGGCCCACGAGCCTCGGGTCGACTGGCCTTCGGCCCACGAGAGTTCGGCCCACGAGACCCCGGAGGAGCACACGTCCGGATGGGGTACTTGGCCGGATCAGCCCGAGGAGCCGAGTGGCCATGCTGATGATGGCGGGGAGCCGACTGATCTTGAGGAGGAGGGTGGCACCGTCTACCAGCGTGGTGCTACACGGCTCCCGTCCGTGCCGGCGACCCGCGAGCAGAGGTGGTTGATCTTCCCTGATGGGGAGAGGTACGTAAGTGCATTTAATATTTTTGTACCTTCTGCATTCACGTTTCTTCAAATAACTAATGCGTTGGCCTTGTCATGCTGCAGGGGTTGGGACCACCATCATAGTGTCCGCCGGCCCAACTCCGTCCTTGGAGTTCTTTGCCGGCAAAACTTCCCGGGGTTTGTCACGTTGCCTGGTGAGGGTTGGCTTCCAGAGCTTGGGTTGAGCTGGGAGCACTACGTGGCTGCCCCGGCCCCGCCGGATGTCATTATCGACGGTGTCGTGTGCGACACGAGGGCAAACATGGTGATCAGGACGTTCTGGGTAATTTCTCCTTTACACATTTCAAAATCTTCAACTAGCTAGTTATTAATTGTACTAATCAATATTGTCTCATTTGATTGCAGACATTCTACAGGTGTGAGGAGGGATACGAGGAGGACTGCGCAAATGTTATCCAGAACGTCTGCAAGCGCCTACTCCAGAACTTACGGCACGAGGCTCGGGTGCAGGCTGTTCGAGACTACTACGCCTTGCGTGGTATCAAGAAGACCAAGCCGGCGTGCCGCGATAAGTTCCTGAGTAAGGAGCAGTACATGAAGGTAATTCTTAAGGCCTTCTACTTAAGTTCCTTCATTTAGTAATTCTTAGCCGTAGCGCTCAAGTTTCTATTTGCTAACTTAGGCGCCTCCGAGATGGTGTGCCGATCGGATGGATTGTTGGGAGGTGTTGGTCGATGAGTGGTGCTCACAAGAATGGCTAGCCCTCCACAACCAGGCCAAGGACAAACGTGCCCAAATGGAAGGTGTGCCACACCATCAAGGCAGCTCCAACTTATATCAGTTCGGGCGCAACTGGGTATGTGGTTTGCTTCATGATTCATGCAATTCATTCATCATGCTAGCTTGAGCCCTTTAATTACTAATTTTCATTGTTTCTCTCTTTCAGGCACGCCACAATAAGGCGGATAAGGTGCCAGAGGTGTACGACCTGTATGCCATGGCCCACACTGGCTCTTACAAGAAAGTCAAGGCTTTCTCTCAGTCTGACCTCGATGATGCAAACAACTTCACCAACATCTCCACCCACAACAAGCTCGTGAGATATAGAGATGAGGGGAAGGCGAGGAAAGGGGAGGACTTTAACCCGAGCCAGGGTCCCATTGATCCAGAGCTGGTGATGATATCTGGTGGCGGGAGGTCCCATGGCTCCATAGCCATTGGAGATGGACTTATCCGTTGTCCTAGCACTCTCCCGGAGATCAAGGCGCGCCAGTCGAGCTCCGCTCCTGAGATAAGGCCTCGTGAACGGCCAGTGCAACTCGCCATCAAGGTTAGTGATACGTACTCAGTTATCTTTCTCCATTACATTGTGTGCGCTTCCATCAATGATTACAAATGGTCATGTGAGTGGTGTTGCAGGCTGCTATACAGACTGAGAGAGATAGAACGGAGAAACTTCTGGCGGAGGCGGCGGAGAGGCAGTGGGAGATGGAGGAGAGGACGAGAAAGATGATGGAGGAGGAGAGGGCACGGAATGACATGCAGGCAAGGGCCATGTACGAGCTCCTTGTGGTAAGTTTCTTCTGCAGATTACTTGCTAGTCTTAACATTTGAGTCTCATTACTAACTAGTATGACTCTGTTCTGAAAACCAAATGTGCAGTCTGTGTGCGAGAAGTCCGGTCAACCCGCTCCGCCGATGCCAGTGATTGCTCCTGGGAGCACGGTGAGTTTAGTTTGAATGGACATTAGTTGGTAGTCTTAACATTTGAGTGTCGTAATGCTAACGAGACATTGGAAATGATCTTTGTTGCAGCTTAACTCCAGAAACGCATCGCACGATCCTTCTCCAGGTAGCGGCACTAGCCACCCCGCTCCTACAGCTCCCTGATCACGGTAAGTTTCTCTAGTGTTTTGCTTAACAAATGCATAAAGACCTAGACTTAGCTTTATTTCCTCCAATATGCTTACCATAATGACCTAGAGTTAGCTTATTTTCCTCCAAAATGACCCATTTTACCTAGGTTAGCTTATAAATGATGCAGTTCATCCAAGTTAGCTCAAAAATGACCCATTTTACCTAGATTAGCTCCTAAATGATCCATTTTACCTACGTTAGCTTTAAAATGGCCCATTTCACCTACGTTAACTCCAAAATGACCCATCTTACCTAGGTTATCTCATAAACGATCCATTTCAACTAATTTAGCTCATAAACGATCCATTTGACCTAAGTGAGCTAAAAAACGATCCATTTCACCTAAATTAGCTCTTAAATGATCCATTTCACCTAAGTTAGCTAAAAAATGATCCATTTCAACTAAATTAGCTAAAAAATGATCCATTTCAACAAAGTTAGCTCAAAAACGATCCATTTCAACTAAGTTAGCTCAAAAACGATCCATTTGACCTAAGTGAGCTAAAAAACGATCCATTTCACCTTAGTTACCTCAAAAACGATCCATTTCAACTAAGTTAGCTCAAAAACGATCCATTTCAACTAGGTTAGCTCCAAAATGACCCATTTCACCTTACTTAGCTAAAAAACGATGCCCTTCACCTTAGTTAGCTCATAAACGACCCATTTCAACTAAGTTAGCTCATAAATGATCCATTTCAACTAAGTTAGCTCATAAACAACCCATTTCAACTTAGTTAGCTCATATATGATCCATTTCACCTAAGTTAGCTCATAAATGACATATACTTCTTGTTCTAGTCTTCTTCTTGTTCTAGTCTTCTTCTTGTTCTAGTCACCTATTTCTAACTTTCTTATTTACCATTTTGCAGATTTCATTCACTTGATGGAAGCTAGCTTGCTATGATGGAGTGCTTGCTTTTCCTTTGATGAAACTTTGCATTGTATCTAGCTTGCTATGATGGAACTTCCTATCTTCATGAAACATTGCATTGTAATATATATGGATGGAACAATGTGTATGGATGGAACTTGTTTATGTATGAACAATGTGTATGGATGAAACTGATGTGATATGTGATATGAAACTTATGTGCTGGATATGTGCTGGATATGTGATATGAAACTTATATATTTTCTATGCAAATTGTGGGATTTAATAAAAAACAGAAAAAACAGACAATATGCAGGCTCTTTGCCGTCTGCCACCGACGGCAAAGAGCTCTTTGCCGTCTGCCGCAGACGGCAAAGAAGCCACGTGGCAGCCAACTGTGCTTCCTGGGAGCTGACCCATTTGGTCAGTTTGCCTACAGTGGCAGACCGCAAAGACTTTGCCGTCCGTGGCAGACGGCAAAGAGCCTGTACTTTGCCATCAGTGGCAGACGGCAAAGAACCTGCCATCTAGTGACGTGTAGATGACATCATAAGGCGGACGGCAAAGACCAAAGGCTCTTTGCCGTCTGCGGCGGACGGCAAAGGTCTGTCGTTAGCCACTTAACGGACTAACAGCGCAATTTTTGCCGTCCGCCCTCTTTGCCGTCCGCCGCAGACGGCAAAGAGACTTTGCCGTCCGCCGCCAGGAAGCAGACGGCAAAGCTGCTGTTTACCGTAGCCTTCTTTGCCGGAGCCTTTTGCCGTCCGCGGCTGACGGCAAAGGTCTTTGCCGTCCGCCTTTCGAGCCTTTGCCGTCCGCCATGGCAGACGGCAAAGTAGCTGTTTCCTGTAGTGTGGGACTAATGCCCTTTAAATCATCAAGAGTATATCCAATAGCAGCTCGGTGCTTCCTTAGAACTTTCAATAATCTTTCTTCTTCATGTTCTGAAAGGTTAGCACTAATAATAACAGGATATATCTTCTTTTCATCAAGATAAGCATATTTCACAGTGTCTGGCAATGGTTTTAATTCAAACATAGGATCAACTTTAGGTGGAGGAGGACCTCCTAGAGTTTCAATAGGAAAATTGTGTTTAAGCAGAGGACGTTGTTCAAAGAAAATCTTATCTATTTCATTTCTTTCATGCATATGTAAATCATTTTCATGATCTAGCAAATATTGTTCTAAAGGATCAATAGGTGGCACAACAATAGAAGCAAGACCAATTATTTCATCCTTACTAGGCAATTCTTTTTCATGAAGCTTTCTACTAAACTTGGAAAAATTAAACTCATGAGACTCATCACCAAAACTAACACCGACAGTTTGTTTCTCACAGTCTATTCTAGCATTAACGGTGTTCAAGAAAGGTCTACCAAAGATAATGGGACAAAAGTCATCTTGTGGGGAACCAAGAACAAGAAAATCAGTAGGGTATTTTATTTCCCACACAAGACTTCAACATCTCTAACAATCCCAATTGGTGATATGGTGTCTCTATTAGCAAGTTTAATAGTAACATCTATGTCTTCTATCTCTGCGGGTGCTATGTCATTCATAATTTCTTGATATAAGGTGTAAGGAATAGCACTCACACTAGCACCTATGTCACATAAACCATGATAACAGTGATCTCCTATTTTAACTAAGACAACGGGCATGCCAACAACAAGTCTATGTTTGTCCTTTTTATCAGGTTTGGCAATTCTAGCAGCTTCTTCGCAGAAGTAAATAACATGCCCATCCATATCTTCTTCCAAGAGATCTTTAACCATAGCAATACTAGGTTCTAATTTGATTTGTTCATCAGGTTTAGGTGTTCTAATATAGCTTTTGTTAACCATGGTTGAAACTTTAGCATGTTCCTTTATCCTAAGAGAGAAAGATGGTTTCTCAATATAAGCAGAAGGAACAACTGGATCAACATTATAAATTAGGGACAAATGCATTTTTGCCCCTAGTTAGAACCTACCCACGGGTTTTGCCCTTACTTTTTGACTCTGCTCAGTTTTGCCCTTAGATTTTCCTCCTAGGTCGCTCGAATGCCCTCTGACCATTTGAACAATACTTTGAAAATTCATAACAAATTGATATGAACTCATAAACATGCAAATAAGATATCAAAATGTTCAGATAAACATTACCTTTATGTGTATGTCATCTGCATTTAGGACAAAAGTACCGTTTAAACAACCTAAGGTTATTAATGTTATTAACATTATTAAAAATAAAAAGGTATAAACAATACTTCTTTCAAGAATAAAATTACATGCAAATGTAGGTGAAATTCTATTCTCATCCTGATATCTTATTTGCATTTTGTTGAGTTCATATCAACTTATTATGAAGTTTCAAAATAATGGTCAAAGTCCTGTGAACATTTATAACAAGTTGATATGAACTCAGAAAAATGCAAATAAGATATCATGATGTTCAGAAAACGTCACCTACATTTGCATGTAATATTTTTTTCCTGAAAAAAATTAGTTATACCTTTTTATTTTCAATAATGTTAATACATTAATAACCTTAGGTTGTTTAGATGGCACTTTTGTCCTAAATGCACATAGATACACATAAAGGTAATGTTTATCTGAACATTTTGATATCTTATTTGCATTTTTCTGAGTTCATATCAATTTGTTATGAATATTCAAAGTATTGGTCAAACGATCAAAGGGCATTCGGGCGACCTGGGAGGAAAATCTAAGGGAAAAACTGAGCAGAGTCGAAAAGTAAGGGCAAAACCCGTGGCTAGGTTCCAACTAGGGGCAAAAATGCAACTGTCCCTATAAATTATGGTTTCTTCTTTAATTGGTACCGGTTCTTTAATTTCTTCTTTAATAGGTGGGTGATATTTAAACCACTTCTCTTTAGGGAGATCAACATGAGTAGCAAATGATTCACAAAAGGAGGCTACTATCTCAGAGTCAAGTCCATATTTAGTGCTAAACTTTTGAAAAGCATCAGTATTCATAAAAGATTTAACACAATCATACTTAAGTTTAATACCTGACTCTTTACCTTCATCGAGTTCCCAATCTTTAGAGTTACATTTAATTCTTTCCAAAAGATCCCACCGGAATTCAATAGTCTTCTTCATAAAAGAACCAGCACAAGAAGTATCAAGCATGGTTTGATCATTACGAGAAAGCCGAGCATAAAAATTATGGATAATAATTTATCTTGAGAGCTCATGATTGGGGCATGAATAAAACATTGAATTAAGCCTCCCCCAATCTAGAGCGGTACTTTCTCCTTCACGAGGCCAAAAATTATATATGTAAATCCGATCACGATGAACTAGATGCATAGGATAAATTTTTTGGTGGAACTCCAATTTCAATTGATTCCAATTCCAAGATCCAATATCATCGCATAGCCTATACCATGCCAATGATTTTCGCTTCAAAGATAAAGGGAAAACCTTCTTCATAACTTCATCTCCGGGTAAACCTGCAAGCTTAAACAATCCACAAATTTGTTCCACATATATCAAGTGCATATCAGGATGTTCAGTTCCATCTCCTGCATAAGGACTAGCTAGCAGTTGTTCTATCATACCCGAAGGAATTTCATATTCAATATTTTCAGTAGCTGCAGTAGGTTGAGGGGTAGCTAATTTTGGTTCTGGTCGAGGTGAAGATACCCCGAACGAACCCCTCAAAGGATTGTTTTCCATAATAACAAGTGACAATAAATTTCAGCACACTATATAAATGTTTCCTTACCAAATTCCACTTACCAAAGGTGCTTCACTCCCCGGCAACGGCACCAGAAAAATAGCCTTGATGACTCACAAGTATAGGGATCAATTGTAGCTCTTTTCGATAAGTAAGAGTGTCGAACCCAACGAGGAGCAGAAGGAAATGACAAGTGGTTTTCAGCAAGGTAATGTCTGCAAGTGCTGAAATTGTAAGTAGCAGAGTAGTTTGATAGCAAGATAATTTGTAACGAGCAAGTAACGATAGTAGTAGCAAAAGTGCAGCAAGGTAGCACAATCCTTTTGAGGCAAAGGACAGGCCAAAACGGTCTCTTATGATAAGCAAAGCGTTCTTGAGGGTACACGGAAATTTCATCTAGTCACTTTCACCATGTTGGTTCGATTTGTGTTCGCTACTTTGATAATTTGATATGTGGGTGGACCGGTTCTTAGGTGCTATTCTTACTTGAACAAACCTCCTACTTATGATTAACCCTCCCGCAAGCATCCGCAACTACGAGAAAAGTATTAAGAATAAATTCTAACCATAGCATTAAACTTTTGGATCCAATCGGTCCCTTACGGAATAGCGCATAAACTGGGGTTTAAGCTTCTGTCACTCTCGCAACCCAGCATCTAATTGCTACTCCACAATGCATTCCCTTAGGCCCAAATATGGTGAAGTGTCATGTAGTTGACGTTCACATGACACCACTAAGGGAATCACAACATACATACTATCAAAATATCGAACACATATCAAGTTCACATGATTACTTGCAACATGATTTCTCCCGTGACCTCAAGAACAAAAGTAACTAACCACAAATGATAATCATGCTCAAGATCAGAGGGGTATTAAATAGCATATGAGATCTGAACATATAATCTTCCACCAAATAAACCATATAGTAATCAATTACAAGATGTAATCAACACTACTAGTCACCCACAAGCACCAATCTATAGTTCTGGTAACAAGATTGAACACAAGAGATGAACTAGGGTTTGATATGAGATGGTGCTGTTGATGATGTTGATGAAGATGGCCCTCCCCAAGATGGGAGAGTTGTTGGTGATGATGATGACGATGATTTCCCCCTCGGGGAGGGAAGTTCCCCCGGCGGAATCGCTCCGCCGGAGGGCAAAAGTGCTCCTGCCCAAGTTCCGCCTCGAGACGGTGACGCTCCGTCCCGAAAGTCCTCTCTTTATTTTTTCTAGGTCAAAATGACTTATATACTAGAAGATGGGCACCGGAGGTGGGCCTGGGTGAGCACAACCCACCAGGGCGCGCCTGGGCTCCCCGGCACGCCCAGGCGGGTTGTGCCCACCTGGTGGGCCCCCTCTGGTAGTTATTTGCTCCAATATTCATCATACATTTGATAAAAAATCTCCGTGAAGTTTCAGCTTGTCTGGAGTTGTGCAGAATAGGTGGCCTGACGTAGCTTTTCCAGGTCCATATTTCCAGCTGTCGGAATTCTCCCTCTTTGTGTATACCTTGCATATTATGAGATAAAAGGCATTAGAATTACTCTAAAAAGCATTATTATGGATAAAAACATCATAAATAACAGTAGGAAAACATGATGCAAAATGGACGTATTAGGCTCCTGCCGGTTGTCATACTCATCGACATGCAAGTTGTGAACTTATTAAACATGATCATCTCATACATCAACATATATCGCATCATATCTTGACCATATCACATCACAACATGCCCTGCAAAAACAAGTTAGACGTCATATACTTTGTTGTTATGGAATGGGGGCCGACTGCCCTAGGGCGCCTCACAACATGGAAGGGGGAGAGAATCTACCAAGGGGGCCGGCAGCCACCCTAGGCACCTGCCTAGGCGCGCCCCCCTTCCTTCTTTGGTGTGTGGGGGAAAGGAACAGGGGGCGACTGCCCTAGGGCGCCTCCCCTTCCCTTTCTCCCTTGCGTGGGGAAAGGCGGGAGGGTGCCAGTCCCTCCCTTTCCTTTACAAGGCCGACGATCATGTTGGGGGCACGCCAACCCCTTGTGGGCTAGTGTGCTCCCCTTCCCTTGGCCCATTAGGCCCAGTAACTTCCCGTAGCCTCCCCGGAACCCCTTCCGGTGATCTGATAAATACCCAGTGCATTCCGAAACCTTTTCGGAGACCAAATAGTATCGTACTATATATCAATCTTTACCTCCGGACCATTCCAGAGCTCCTCGTCATGTCCGTGATCTCATCCGGGACTCCGAACAACATTCGTTCACTATTCAACATAACTCATATAATAATATATCATCAACGAACGTTAAGTGTGCGGACCCTACGGGTTCGAGAATGATGTAGACATGACCGAGACGCTTCTTCGGTCAATAACCAATAGCGGGACCTGGATGCCCATATTGGTTCCTACATATTCTACGAAGATCTTTATTGGTCGAACCTTTATGACAACATACGTAGTTCCCTTTGTCTGTTGGTATGTTACTTGCCCGAGATTCGATCGTCGGTATCTCCATACCTAGTTCAATCTCATTACCGGCAAGTCTCTTTAATCGTTCTGTAATACATCATCTCGTAACTAAACTCCTTAGTCATTTTGCTTGCAAGCTTCTTGTGATGTTGTATTACCGAGAGGGCCCAGAGATACCTCTCTGTCATACGGAGTGATAAATCCCAATCCCGATTCACGCCAACTCAGCAGACACCTTCGGAGATACCTGTAGATCATCTTTATGATCACCCAGTTACATTGTGACGTTTGATAGCACACAAGGTATTCCTCCAGTATCCGGGAGTTGCATGATCTCATGGTTGAAGGAATATGTATGTGACATTAAGAAAGCAGTAGCAATAAACTGAACGATCATATGCTAAGCTAACGGACGGGTCTTGTCCATCACATCTTTCACCTAATGATGTGATCCTGTTGTCAAGTGACAACACATGTCTATGGTTAGGAAACCTTAACCATCTTTTGATCAACGAGCTAGTCTAGTAGAGGCTCACTAGGGACACGGTATTTGTTTATGTATCCACACATGTATTTAAGTTTCTGGTCAATACAATTCTAGCATGAATAATAAACCTTGATCATGATTAAGGATATATAATAATAACCACTTTATTATTGCCTCTAGGGCATATTTCCAACACCATACCCACCTAGGGTTTAGTTCGTCCGATCTCATGGTAGATCAACTCTATAATTGTCATACACATACAACAATACAACCAAGAAGGACATAGGGTTTTACCTCCTCGATAGGGTCCGAACCTGGGTAAATTGTGTCTCCATGTTCCCTGTTACCCATCGATCCAAGATCCATAGTTTGGGACCCCCTACCTGAGATCTGCCAGTTTTGAGACCGACACTCTCTCCAACACTTGATGGCAATGCAGGCGTCTTCCGCCGGGTGGCGAGTGTCCTGGCGGAGCGCTCCGCCATGATCAGGTGTGGAAGCCTCCGCCGAATGACGTGCTTCCTCTACGGGCACACGCTGTTTGCGGCGCTGTAGCTTCTCGTCATCCTGCCAGTGCGAGGGAAGCAGTGAAGGCATAGACTAGTGCGCATGCCCCGCGGTTTGGCAGCGAGGGTGCAATGGAATGCGCCGGTAGGCCGGTGACATTGAGCAGCTACGCTATCTGCGTGAGCCATGGGGCACGGTCGGCCTCCGAAGGCGGGTACTTCAAAAGCTTGTGTGCGACCAGAAGCGCGGCGGCTGCAGTGTGGAAGTTTGGTGCGCGAGCAGCTGATGGCTCTGCCATGGCATGAGTCTACCAGTCCCGATGGGAGGAGCTCCGAGCTCTGTTGGCTCCGCCACCGCCGTCACCACCATCTCCCACAGCCATGTCACGGTGACACTGGGATGACCGATGGGTGGTGGAGGCAAAGGTTGCTGCTAGAGAAGAGGATCGTTGGCGGCAGCAAGGAGCCGGCGCCGCTCAAAGCGCTTGACCCGGCTATCCACCGAGACATGTGACCCCTTGGACCCCTTGGACGCCATCGTCGGGGCCACCACGGGGCATGAAGATGTCGGACGATGAAGATGACGTTCATCGAGGAAAACGAAACGCCCCAGTCCCCTACCTAGCGCGCCAAATGTTGGTTTCTCGGAACCAGAAATTGGGATGTGTGCAAACAACCCTTTGTGAGTTCAGTCGGGGACTGATCACACTACGTTTCCTAGGGCATCTACCGCGATAGGGAAACAACACGAAGTAAAACACACTAGAGTTACTCAGGTTCGGGCCACCTTCGAGGTGTAATACCCTACTCCTCCCCTGGATGATATTGCTTTATTCTAGACGAACTAGATACAATGTATGTGGTAGACTACGAATGAGTCGAGCCCTTGTTTAGGTCGTGGTTGCCTCCAATTTATACTAGCTCTGATCCTCCCCTTATCACCATGGTGGGTTGCCACATAGCCTGCATAAACAAAGAGGGAAGGGTCGTCCATACCACTGCGATGCGACCGGGCATGTGGTGTCCATGCCCATGCCGAGTAGGTAGCTACCGGTCGCTGTCGGTGTCAAAACCGGCGGATCTCGGGTAGGGGTCCCGAACTGTGCGTCTAAGGTCGATGGTAACAGGCGACAAGGGGACACAATGTTTACCCAGGTTCGGGCCCTCTCTATGGAGGTAATACCCTACTTCCTGCTTGATTGATCTTGATGAATATGAGTATTACAAGAGTTGATCTACCACGAGATCGTAATGGCTAAACCCTAGAAGTCTAGCATGTATGACTATGGTAATGAGTATCTCCCTCCGGACTAAGTCCTCCGGTTTATATAGACACCGGGAGGATATAGGGTTACACAAGGTCGATTACAGAGAAAGGAATCTATATATTTGATCACCAAGCTTGCCTTCCATGCCAAGGAGAGTCCCATCCGGACAAGGGTGCAGTCTTCGGTCTTCGTATCTTCACGGCCCATCAGTCCAGCCCACGGCTAATAGGCCGGATGCCTGAGGACCCCTTAGTCCAGGACTCCCTCAGTAGCCCCTGAACCTGGCTTCAATGACAAGGTATCCGGCGCGTAGATCTGTTTTCGGCATTGTAAGGCGGGTTCCTCCCTCCAAACTCCAAGATAGTCTTCGGACGTAATGGTCATGTCCGGACCTGTAACACACATACCACACACAACCGCAGAGAATATAATATTCCACGAGTCCAATCCGCTGACAACTTTTTGCAACATGACATCACGTCTGCCCGGTCATAATTTCAAACCGTTTTTCGTTTGCCGCTCCACGTTTCGAGACGCGGTTGCCATTGGCACGTCTTGTCGAAGCAGAGATCGTGTCCCCTTATTGCGGGATTCTCATCAATACGGGTGTGGGTACCCCAACCGTGTCGTTTACGCAGCCCTTGGGAACAGGCGAGTTTTAAGGCGAGTGGGGAGGTGTTCAATATTCACTGCCTTTATAAGGAGATAAGAATCCCCTTTCTTCACCCACGCCTCCTCTTCCATTCTCGAGCTCCAGTGCCCCGAGTTCCCCTCTTCTCCATCTCAAGGAAGCACTCAATCATGTCCGGATCCGGAGGCCAAGGCAAGTGGATGGTCTCCTCCATCAAGGAGAAGGACATCACCCAGTTTCGGGCGGCCGGTACCTGGCGAAAGGAATCGCCCACCGTCTACCATCCAAGGGGCAAGTCATCCCCACCCCGAAGCCTACTGAGAGGGTAGTTTTCCTCCCTCACTTCGACCGCGGTCTGGGGTTTCCACTTCACCCCTTCGTCCGCGGACTGATGTACTATTACGGGGTAGATTTCCATGATCTAGCCCCGAACACCTTCCTCAACATCTCGGCATTCATTGTCGTGTGCGAGGCCTTCCTCGCATCCATCCCCACTTCGGCCTATGGCTCAAGGTCTTCAACGTGAAGCCGAAGGTGGTGGATGGTCAGCACGCGGAGTGCGGAGGCGCCATGGTGAGCAAGATGCCCAACGTCACTTGGCCCATAGGCACTTTCGTGGAGACTGTCAAGGAGTGGCAGAAGCAGTGGTTCTACATCACAGAGCCACGCGGCGCCACTTGGGCGGCGGCTCCCGAATTTAAGGCCGGAGCTCCAATGCGGCTCACCTCCTGGACGGAGAAGAGCCCCAACTGGTCTGCGTCAGACGAGCTGATAGCGCTGCAAACGCGCATTCAGAGCATGGTGGATAAAAACATCAAGCTCGTCGACGTGATCCAGGTGATGCTGGTTCGCCGGATTCTCCCCTGCCATGCCGAAGCTTTCCTTTATGGGAATTCGATCTGGAGAAGCACCAGACCCTAGGAGGGCTCTTCGGAACTACTCGCGAAGATGCCTGGAAGTTGTTCTTCAAGGGCAACGAGAAGCCGCCGGTCATAGATTCAGACCGTGGGCACGATCACACCCATCCCGCCAATGAGGTAAGTTCTTAAGGCGTACCTTCTACTTGTTTGTTCAAGGAGGATGCTTAACCTTTGATATATTTTTTCAGGTGTGGACGGAGAGAGTGGAGCGGATCCATAGTTCGGCTCCGCTGCCCGAAGAGCCAGTCATCCCGCTCCTGGCGAAGATGCTGGTTCCGGCACCCTATAGGCCACCGGAAAAGAAGGCCAAGGGGGCCAAAGGTGGCCCCGTCGCAAGGGTGCTTCGGACGTGACGTCTGAAGACGAAGTGACCCTTTCCTCCGCCGCTGAGGACGACGACGATGAGGAGGAGGAGGAGAACAACCCTCCCCCTGATGAGGGAAAGAAGAAGAGGGCGGCCTCCACGAACCTGGAGGCGGAGACGTCCAAGAAGGGGAAGGGCTCCCTCGCGGATAACTCCGCGTGGGATGTCGACAGCAGTCTGGAGCGACGCCCCCGCACTAAGCCTCGGGCTGCATCATAAGTGCTAAGACTCACACATACCCATAGATCCAGCCTCTCCTCTTCATTGTATTGACATGATTAGTTATGCTATTGCAGTCCGGCCCACGACAGCTCCCAGCAATCCTCGTCACGAGGTTCATTGGATTCAAAGGCGATTCGCCGCCGACCGCTCACTCCCCCAAGGTCAAGGACGACACAGAGGTGTTGTCCCGAAGGACTTTCCCAGGCCGGGGAGAGGTTCAGGAGGCGCCAGAAGGCGAAGCCAAGCCTCCGTCGCCGGAAACCAGGGGAGCCAATCCCCATGGAGACTGGTGATGAGGGCCGTATTCAGTTCAGCCCTCAGCCGAACTCGATTTCGGAGACCGATACGGCTCCGGAATCTGGCATGCAACCTCCTTCGAAAGAAGGGGGTATGCCTATTCCACCGATGACCCCTGTCCAACCAGGGGCACCGGATAATCTGCTGGAAGCGCTGCGAGGCGCTTCCATTGTGGATGAGCACCGTGTTCTTATGGGCATGGTAATTGAAAGGGTTCAGTCCGCCGAGAGCGGACTAACCGAAGCCTGCAGCAGCCTGCTGACAGGTTTTGAGGTAAGCGACGGAAAAAGAGAAGATCCCAATACAGACAGTAGCCCTTGAGACACTGTCCGGTGTTTGGAAAGAAAATGTCGGACAGAGGATCAATCCCTTATTGCAGGAAACTAACTAAATATGTCTGAAATGAATACGCAGGCGTCGCTATTGGCCGCGGCCTCACATACTGCCGAAGTCTCTGGACTGAAGCAGAGACTGGAGCAGGCCGAGGAGGAGCCCGGCCAGGTGAGGAGGCAACTCCAAGAAAAACAAGGTATATAATAACCCGTTATATATTCAGAAAGAGTAAAATAATGTATATTGACCGAAGTGTCATGATATGTATAGGAGAAACGATCGAGGTCGAGGCCCTCAAAAAGGCCCTGCCCGAATCCGAGGGGAAGGCTGTCAAGGAGCAGGCCGCCCGTAAGAAGCTCAAGGCTCAGGTCAACGAGGTCCAGCAAGAGCTCCAGGACGCGGTAAGGAAGTGCGAGACCTTGGAGCGCGATGCATCGACTCAAGAGACCGAACTCGCCAAGGCTCATCAGAGCACAGAGACGGCCCGGAATGAGGCCCAGGGCGCCCTCCAGGAGATCCAGGAGGCCAGGAAGATCGCGGCGGGTAAGGCATTTAGTATGCAAAGCAAGAATGTGAAGAGGAAGTATCTTTTACTAACCCGGATTCGGAGTTCTCCAGGGGCTTTTGCTGATCTGCCACGCAGTGTGTCCGACGCTGCGTAGTTCTTCCGGGCCGAAGAAGGGAGCTCCACGGAGAAGCTGTTCTGGTCGCAATATCTTGCGCCAGAACATCTGGTGCCCTTCAACGATCAGCTAAAACAGCTGGTCGAGCTGCACAGGGTGGCCGAACTGGCCATGAAGGATTTAATAATCCGGTTGTGGCCAGTCGAAGTTATACCCAGTAGTTACTTCGGCCTTGTGAAGCGGCTGGTGGATGCATGTCCTCCGCTGGACGTCGTCAAGCGGTCCGTCTGCATCGAGGGCGCGCGTCTGGCCTTCGCCTATGTCAAGGTGTGGTGGGCGAAGATGGACGCCGTCAAGTTAGCGACCGAGGGGCCGCCTGAGGGCAAGGAGCACCGCACACCCGAGCGATACTTTGGAGACGTCTTGGAGGGGTCCCGCATTGTTGCGGAGCATTGTGCGAAAGATGTGATCTTTGAATGAGTACATTCATATTTTCTCTCGCCCTGTATTATGAAACAAAGACAATTTATGTAATATAATGCTTTGTGTTAGATTTTTACCTCCTGTGCGGCCGTTTTTATTAAATCTGAGAGTTGGCCAGTCGTCGGCTTCAGCCCCCACGTAGGTAATACAGGGGTGTTCGAGATGGAATCTAAACACTCTTGATCCAATTATTTGGTCCTTGAAGGAGGTGTTTAGCGCAACGAACAAGGCAATCGGACTATAATGCTTCATCACCCTCACTTAGCCATAGGAGTTCGACAATAAAATTTTAGGCGCAGCCCCTGGTATTCGGAAGTCCGAACTGGGGGATTCTGTAAACACCTGATCGGATAAAGACCGATTCACCGCGTAATGCGGAAAAAACCTCTAGCGATTTGAAACCTCTGAAGAGTTGACCGGCTCTCGCCGTATCATGACAGTCAGTTTTCGGCTTTCTCTACTGAGGTGCTCATCCGGATGAACCAGGGCACAATCGCAGTAGTTCTCCCTCTACCCTAGCCGATATAGCAGAACGTAAGGTAGTAAGCACAGGAGCCGGGCAACCCAACTATTGACCAAAGACATGATTCGGAGCCAATGCATATAGTGCTAAATTCGGGGTGCCGAACTATACTGTAAAAAGTGTTCGGACTTTGTTGCCGTAGCGCGGGGTGCTATAAAGCCCCTGGCAAATATGAAACGTACTAGAGTGTACGGGTGCTAACTGATAAGGTTGTCAATAGAAAAAGGAAAATAAACAAGGAGCAAAAGGTAATTAGCTGGGGCCCTAAAATTTGGGCCGCAAAATTGTTTCCATTGCGATTTTATTAATACGTCAAAGCGCATTGATACAAATAGTGCGATAAGCAACAGGCTATTTGACATGCCATGACCAAGGGAGAGCTACGTGTGGGTCCTGAAAACAGGTAGAGTGATCGTTAAAGAAAACACCTAGAAATTTCCCGGTACGCTTGTGCTTCTTGCCAGCTTGGTGTGTTTATCCTTTGACAGGACCGGTGATCAAGCCATCAGGGAAAGCCTGTGGAAAAGGGACCTGAAAAGGGGAAAGATAAACAGTGAAAGTATATGTGCCCGGGAGCGGTCGAGCCGTACTATGGATCACAAGGTAGGTATGCCTCCGTCTATGCCCATGGTATTTTGAGTGCGTAGTTATGTACGTGCGGTACGAATGCCGTCACTTGATTGGGGCTGGGACGGAGGCCGAGTTGCTAGTCGAGCTCTTGACGAGCCGAGCTGTCCTGCTGCAGAATGGTCCGGACCCTCTTAACGGTGCCCGGGGGCTTGGCAACCGAGTTAAGGTTCTGCTTGAGAAGGCCGCTCTGTACTTCTGCTGCTAAGGCAACAGTGTGCTCTTCTGTACGGAGGGAGCGTTCCATGTTTCCATTAACTGTTATGACGCCGCGTGTCCCGGGCATCTTGAGCTTGAGGTAAGCATAATGAGGCACCGCATTGAATTGAGCAAATGTGGTTCGTCCGAGCAGTGCGTGGTAGCCGCTGCGAAAAGGAACGATATCAAAGATTAACTCTTCGCTTCGGAAGTTGTCCGGAGATCCGAAGACAACCTCTAGCGTAATTGAGCCCATGCAGCGGGCCTCTACACCTGGTATGACTCCTTTGAAGGTGGTCTTTGTGGGCTTGATCTGTGATGGGTTAATGCCCATTTTGCGCACTGTATCCTGATAGAGCAGGTTCAGGCTACTGTCGTCATCCATAAGGACTCGCGTCAGGTGGAATCCGTCAATTATTGGGTGAAGGACCAATGCGGCTGAACCGCCATGACGGATACTGGTTGGATGATCCCGTCGATCAAAAGTGATCGGGCATGACGACCATGGATTAAATTTTGGGGCGACTGGCTCTATCGCATAGACGTCCCTGAGCGCGCGCTTGCGCTCCCTCTTGGGGATGTGTGTAGCATATATCATGTTCACCGATTTGACCTGGGGGGAAACTTCTTTTGTCCCCCTGTGCTCGGTTGCCGGGGCTCCTCGTCATCGTCCTCGCTTTGCGATCCCTTTTCTTTGTTCTCGGCATTTAACTTGCCGGCCTATTTAAAAACCCAACAATCTCTGTTGGTATGATTGGCTGGTTTATCAGGGGTGCCATGGATTCGGCACGGACGATTGAGTATGCGGTCCAAGCTTGATGGTCCCTGGTTGTTTCTTTTATATGGCTTCTTCCGCTGACCGGACTTGGAACCACTGAATCCGGCATTGACTGTCGTGTCATCGGTGTTGTCACAGTTACTTCGGCGTTTGTGTCTGCTGCGTCGGAGCTTGCGTTGCTATTTTTGGCCTCGGAGGTGCCCGTGTCACTTGCTGTATTTTTGCTACGGGCCAGCCAACTATCCTCCCCCGCACAGAAGCGGGTCATGAGTGCCGTGAGGGCTGCCATGGATTTTGGCTTTTCCTGGCCGAGGTGGCGGGCGAGCCATTCGTCACGGATGCTATGTTTAAAGGCCGCTAGGGCTTCGGCATCCGGACAGTCGACGATCTGGTTCTTTTTAGTTAGGAACCTAGTCCAGAATTTCCTGGCTGACTCTCCAAGTTGTTGGACTATGTGACTTAAGTCATCGGCGTCTGGTGGCCGGACATAAGTACCTTGGAAGTTGTCAAGGAAAGCTTCTTCCAAGTCCTCCCAGCTGCCAATGGAATTTTCAGGCAGACTGTTTAGCCAGTGCCGAGCTGGCCATTTGAGTTTTAGTGGGAGGTATTTGATGGCGTGAAGATCATCCCCACGGGCCATGTGGATGTGGAGAATAAAATCCTCGATCCATACTGCGGGATCGGTTGTTCCATCGTATGATTCGGTGTTTACGGGTTTGAACCCTTCTGGGAATTCATGATCCATTACTTCGTCAGTGAAGCAAAGAGGGTGTGCGGCGCCTCTATACCGGGCTGCATCGCGGCGTAGCTCTGATGGAGTCCGTCTGCGGTTTTCGGCCCGGGCGTGACTAGGTTTGTCACATCCGAATAGATAGCCGTCCTTGCGTGTCAAGGCATGTCCTCGCGATCCATAGATCGATCTTGTATGTCCTGCTCTACTGTCCAGGTCTTGACGAAGGTCATATGTATAGCCCCGAGCTGTCTTATCCCTGCCTTTACGGCGAGGTGGCACAGTCTGGTTTTCGGCTCGAGTTGCCGTTTTATCCCGACCGCGCGGTGGCCGATCAACCGCCTTGCGTGATGCTGGTGCGGGCTCTGGCGCCTCGTCATCGAACTGAGGTAGCAATTTGCACTTCGGGTAACTTTTGGCTGGGCGTTTAGGGCCGTATTCCTCGGCTACCAGGACATCGGTCCATCTGTCATTGAGCAGGTCTTGATCAGCTTGAAGCCGCCGCTGCTTATTTTTCAGGCTCCTCACAGTGGCTATTAGCTGAAGCTTAAAGTGCTCCTGCTCGAGAGGTTCCTCAGGCACGATGAAGTCTTCGTTGCCGAGGCTCACCTCCTCCTCGGAGAGCGGATGATAACTACCGTCCTCCGAATCTTCTTCTATGGCCTGTTCGTCAGGGCTAACTTGCCCATCTTCCCGATTGTCTTGTTCGGCAGCTTGTTCATCGGGTTCTTCTGTGTCTTCGGCACCATCTGGAGTGTTGTCGTCTCCTGTGCCGGTGTTGCTGTCTCTGCTGCAGCGCGATTTAGAGCGGCGCCGCTGACGCCTGCGCTTTGGTTGTGTCTTAGGAGGGTCCTCCTTCGCTGGGTTTTCCTTGTCATCGCCACTATTATTTTTTGGCGCATCTACCATGTATAAGTCATATGAGGAAGTGGCCGTCCATCGTCTAGTGAACGGCGGGTTTTGGGCCTCCTCGTCTTCGGCATCGTCGTCCATACCATCGATGTCTTCGGAGTCGTAATCGAGCGTGTCGGTTAGGTCTTCGACAGTGGCTATGAAGTGGGCGGTGGGTGGGAAACGAAATTCTCCATCATCCGCCTCCAGCTCAAACCGGATATAATTCGGCTGAGAGTCCTCCGCTAGAGATAGATTCTTTAATGAGTTTAGCACATCGCCTAAAGGTGAGTGCTGGAAGATGTCCGCGGTGCTGAATTCGGCGGTCGAATATGCGGAGGCACATGGCTCGGAACTTATAGCCGGAAACGAGTCCGAGGTTCCGATGACACAGGCCTCACCCGTGGTTAGGTCTGTGTGCGGCTCCAACGCCGCAGAGTCTGCGGCCTCTGTGGCGGGGTTGAACTTCCCGTCCTTGGATGGCGTGATCTGCTCCGGATCTAAGGCCAGAGCGGTTACAGGTGCGATTTCCTGAGTGTGGTTCGATGATAGATTTAAGTCATGCTCATCGTGTCGACGGGGAGCGACTGCCGCGGTCCCGAATCCGTCGAAGATCAAGTCTCTGCGGATGTCCGCGACATAGTTCAAGCTCCCGAATCTGACCAGATGGCCAGGGGCGTAGCTGTCGATCTGCTCCAGCTGGCCAAGCGAGTTGGCCCGCAGTGCGAAGCCGCCAAACACGAAGATTTGTCCGGGGAGGAAGGTTTCCCCTTGGACAGCATCGTTGTCGATGATTGAAGGGGCCATCAAACCTTTTGGGGACAACACAGTGGAACTCTCAATGAAAGCACCAATGTCGGTGTCAAAACCGGCGGATCTCGGGTAGGGGGTCCCGAACTGTGCGTCTAAGGTCGATGGTAACAGGAGGTAGGGGACACAATGTTTACCCAGGTTCGGGCCCTCTCTATGGAGGTAATACCCTACTTTCTGCTTGATTGATCTTGATGAATATGAGTATTACAAGAGTTGATCTACCACGAGATCGTAATGGCTAAACCCTAGAAGTCTAGCCTGTATGACTATGGTAATGAGTATCTCCCTCCGGACTAAGTCCTCCGGTTTATATAGACACCGGGAGGATCTAGGGTTACACAAGGTCGGTTACAGAGAAAGGAATCTATATATTTGATCACCAAGC
This sequence comes from Triticum aestivum, assembly GCF_018294505.1. NCBI lineage: Eukaryota > Viridiplantae > Streptophyta > Magnoliopsida > Poales > Poaceae > Triticum > Triticum aestivum. Next base: position 160,061,248 of record NC_057811.1, read on the forward strand.
TTGCCTTCCATGCCAAGGAGAGTCCCATCCGGACACGGGTGCAGTCTTCGGTCTTCGTATCTTCACGGCCCATCAGTCCGGCCCACGGCTAACAGGCCGAACGCCTGAGGACCCCTTAGTTCAGGACTCCCTCAGTCGCCCCTGTAGCCATGCACCGGGTTGGTGGCGCCTCTCCGGCCCTTGTAGCTGACCACAGGGGGTAGGCATACCTCACCGGGGCGCAAAGTCAGAAGGTGGACGTGTCTCATCCCATTCGGTAGCTAACGTCGATCACTGTAGCGTGGTAGTGCGCATTTAATGCCTCTGTCAGACAGATTCTCCAGTTTCCTTTGCGGAGAAGGAAATGCTTCGCGGGAGGTATTGCTTCTCAGGCGCCGCTCCGAGTAGCGCTTGCCGGGGACCAGAGCCCCGCCAAGGAAGAAATGGTCCTTCACGAAGCAAGCTAGCGTGACGTAGCTTATCGGGTGGCACTATCTTGGTCTTGTCTCCGTCGGCCCATGGTACCCTGGTTTCCATTGGGCCGACAACCTCTATTGTTTGCAGTGCCAGGAATTTGAGCCCTTCTTGAGACCCCCCACGAGGATGTCTGTACCGTCATTGATGAAGAGGAACTGCATGGCGAGTCTAGGTCACCCGCACGCATTGTGCGAGGAAGGAGAGAACACTAAGGCAACCGACATGGTTGATCTTATCGACGTCGAAGTCGATGGCCTCCTTCAGCGAGAGCTTGTCACCCCATGCACCCGCCTTGCAACGACCATCATGACTAGGTCGAGCGACGTCCTGTAATTCGTGTCAACGGAGTCAGGAGCCCTGGCATGCGACAAAGCATTCACATGGTGCATCCACGGGCTATGCTTGGGCGCTCTCAACGCGTCGTGTTGTCATTGGCTGATTTGAACGACGACAACAAATGAAATAAGATTGGGAAGCAAACTGGGAAGGAGTTCATCATGGACAAAGTGAACGACCCTTTATGGTGAAGTCAAGAGGCTCGGGTTCCAATGGAGAGACGGTGAAGGGGCTCATGCATATGACATGGCAAGCCGAGCAGGTGGCGCCAACATAGCAGGGTGGTGGTAGGTGAGGCACTAGTTCTCCGTTGAAACGATGGATCTATCGACGACTGCTACCAAAGAGAGATCGGTCGAACGTGACCGTGTGATTGTCTGCAATAGTCTGTGGGCGGGTGCACTACAAACAGTAGGGACTTATCATTGGCGCCGACAATGACAAGCCACCTATCGTAATGCACATGTGCTATTATTGAAATTTCATGGCTTGAGATCACTGAATTTTTCATGATAAAAATAAACCTTTCTTACAAAAAGATAATGCATGAACTAGTATGTGAGTTTGTGTTGAACTCCTACGAGCGAGTTAATTACCACGCTAGTTCCAAACTAAAAAGAACATGTATGTACCAAAGTAGCATGCATGCATGTGCGAGTTTATCGGTGGTCTGAGAGGCCTATTTCCCCTCTCGTCCTTTCCCTCCCATCCATCCTCCTCTCCCTCGCATCCGACGCTATTTATGGTTAGGTTCTTGCCATTCTCCACTTCTCCTTTTTTCTCTCACTAGACAGAAATATAGTCACCATTAGGAGATCCCATCCGATTGATTGCATCTTTTTTTCATTTCACAAGTGAGCAATCACTGCATCCGACCTGGTTTTCAGGTCGAGACGGTATGTCAATCATGTTGTAGATTCGCTAAGAATTCTGCATTATGTTTTAGGAACATTGAGAACATGATTTACTCCTTCCTCTGTGGGATAGGTTGTTCATTTGCCAAAGTATCTATTTGTTTTCACATCAGTTCTCTACGAATTTGCACAAATGTTTTGTGTTTGTATGAAATTTGTACGAAACTGTCGAACTGTTTAGAGCTGGAGGCATGTGCATCCGTTGCAGATCGCCCGGCATCCATCTATTACGCAAAAGCCGTTGACCGGCACCATGTGGCTGTGCAGGGACGCGGCCGATCTATGAGATGGACGGCCAGGATGGCGCCCAGACTGGCGTGAGGCGAGCCGTTAGCTAACCGGTCTTCTCACCGCCGCCGCCCCACGTCGCGCCACGCGCCTGATTCCCACTCGGACCTGCCCGACGATCGACCTGCTCCGATCGGATCGGCTCGGCGAGCGGCGGCGAGCGATCGAGGCGGGGATTGGGAATGGAGGCGGCGCCGGATCTGAGCGCCGTGTCGGCGCTGGCGCTGCAGGTGGACCTCCTGCAGCTGCCGCCGGAGATCCCCGCCCCGGGGGCGCCCGCGCTGCGCGGCGTCCTCGACCATCTCTTCGCGCACTGGCTCTCCCTCCCCGACACCGTCGCGCTGGTCAGCTGCCTGGCCCAGAAGGCCAAGGCCAACGGCGCGGGCTTCGCCGGGGGCGCCATGTTGCCGTCCATGATGATGCAGGGAGGCGCCAACGTGCCGCCGCTCTCGCCGAGGTCGCCCCGCCTCTCCAGGAAGCCCAGCGGGGTCGGCGGACACTCCAACCGTTGCGCGTCCCCGCTCCGGCCGGCCACCGCGCGCGCCGTCAAGGAGGTCATTCCGCAGGTACACATACGCATGCTCGCCGTCGACCCATCAACCTGCCAGCACCATTCTTTTTCCAGCAAGCTAATCGAAATCGTCCATGTCGCTTGACAGTTCTATTTCCGAGATGGACGCCCGCTGCCATACGAGCAGAAGAGGCAATGCGTATCTATAATCGAGCAGCTCTTCGCCGGGCACTCCAATGGTCTTCGGATTCAAGGTGCGTGAAATGCAAAGTGTCTTCAGGATTATTTTGCCAAATATGAAATGAATGAATCTTTTGGATGCAATTTTAATTAGAAATCACTGGTGTAAAGACGAGTGGTTTCATTTGGACCTTGTGGTTTTCATCTGATCAAATCGGTGCTCAAGTTTGAAGTTTGTCATCTGGATTAGCTTTATAAGCATGACCAGCTTAAATTGTCAATTATCATGATCATATCAGATTGTGCGTGAGCATATCAACTAACCATCTAATGTCCTGTGCTTTTATTTATTTTTGTCTGTTTTTGCCACAATAGAATTTCGGATGGTTACCAGGGAGCTCTGCAAACTACCGTCGTTCTTTACCACTGTTCTTTTTGGAAAGATCGATAAGGATAACACTGAATTTGTCACAAGGTAGTTGATCACTTGATCACTTGGGATTCACGGAACCCACAAATGTTGAATCTTACATTATGGTATTTCTTCCAGGGATGCCTTTATGGATTTCTGGGTGAATAGCAATATGATGACTATGGACAGTGCAACCCAAGTATTTACGATTTTGAAGCAACCAGATCATGATTACCTCACAAAGGTATGTGTGCTTTACAGAACAAAAGCATGCAGTTAAAGACTCCATAAATGGATGCTGATTCTGTTTCATGATTGATGCCATTGGTAATAATCTAGGAAGATTTCAAACCAGTTCTTCGAGACCTTTTGGACAACCATCCTGGCCTGGAATTCTTAAAGAGCACGCCGGAATTTCAGGAAAGATATGGTAAGCCTATATATGTCCTTCTGTGACCATTTTAATCAAATATTGAATGTCATACAGTATTTTCTTCTACTTATACAACATTGTTTGTCAGCTGAGACTGTCGTATATAGGATATTTTATTGCTTGAATCGAATTGGAAATGGCCTTCTCAGTCTGAGGGAGCTGAAACGTGGAAATCTGCTTGATTCGCTGCGGCATGCTGATGATGAAGAGGATATCAATAAAGTTTTAAGGTGGCACATTTAAACACAAAATTTTACACCGCTTTTTGCTTCTGTCTCTTTGTATGAAAAAAATATTTCCTCTACTACTTGTGAGACACCAATCATTTCTCGTTTTCTGTAGGTATTTTTCGTACGAGCATTTCTATGTGATATACTGCAAGTTCTGGGAACTCGATACGGACCATGATTTCTTTATTGACAAAGAAAATCTTATTAAGTATGGAAACCATGCGTTGACATATAGGATTGTAGATAGAATTTTCTCGGAGGTTGGTATTTGTTTCGTTCTACCATTTTCAGATCATTCAAGTTTCTGCACTTTTACGTTATTTTTTACATGCAGCGATTCTTTACAATTACGTTCATACTGACAGTTTTTAATTGATACACAATAGGTTCCCAGGAAATTTACCAGCAAGATTCCAGGGAAAATGTGTTACGAAGATTTTGTTCATTTTATTTTGTCTGAAGAGGATAAATCATCAGAACCAAGCCAAGATTATTGGTAGGTCCAGCTTTTGTTTTTTCTGACACTTGCTTTATTCTTCAGTTAAGCAATGCTCCAATTATTTTGAGCAGCACTGTAATGTTTCGTATTGTCACGCAAATTATTGTGCATTACCTAAAATCTAAGCCAATGCGAGCTTACCAATCACCAATAATGTTATGATTCCCATGTCTATGCCTCTTCTTCTATAAACAAGTTTCTGTACAGCACTATTAGATCTTTCTTTCAGAGATTAGACTTTTGCAAAGCCGATAAACCGTGGATCAGAGGATGTTTTATTACAGTAGGTCTTTGTAGCTTTGTTCTAAAAAAAAGACCAAAGGGGGAAGGGCCCCTCAGCTTTTTCTCTAAGAACCGAGGAACTCGGATGCATATTTGCCCTTGTGGGTTTCTCCCTTGTATCTAAACCCTTGGTCTGACACTGACTGGTTTCATTCTCAATCTAAGCTAAGCAGAATTCTTTACTTGCTCAGTCTGTCAAATGATTTGTTGGCTACAAATCACACAAGGGATTGAAAAATGATTATGTGATTTGTGAGACGTTCATTGAAATTTTCTTTAACATGGGTATTCGGAAAAGGAAATCTACTCCTGAGATCATAGGAAATCTGCCTCAGGAGAAACATCCTGACTAGGAGATCTTCAAGGGGATTTCTTGCAATAGCCCTCATCATTTGTTTTTTACACACCCTTCATCATGCTAGATTACTTTAAATGGTTGTGTGATTTAATTTGAGATGTTTTTTATGTTGCATATTCTAGAAACTCATATTTATGCTTCCATTATCCTCTTGTCAGGTTTAAATGTATAGATTTGGATGGCAACGGCATACTCACACACATTGAACTACAATACTTTTTTGAGGAGCAACTTCATCGCATGGAATGCATGGCCCAGGAACCTGTACTGTTTGAGGACATATTGTGTCAACTAGTTGATATGATAGGACCAGAGGTCTGCATACCTTTCCTATTTTTGTGCAGTTCCTAAGATCCTGTACATTTTTAAGCTGATATGTGTGTTGCTTTTTCAGGATGATACCTTTTTTACCATAAAAGACTTCCGGAGGTGCAAATTGTCCGGGCATTTCTTCAATGTTCTCTTCAACCTCAACAAGTTCATGGCTTTTGAATCTAGAGACCCATTCCTCATTCGCCAAGTGAGTCAAGTTTTCACAAGTATTCTACATCCAACGAGCGCTGATATTTTTGGTCTTCCGTGGTGCTAACATTATGTGCTTTCTCCTAATGTGACTGCAGATGCGTGAAGAGCCATCCTTGACCGACTGGGATCGTTTTGCTCGGAGAGAATATATAAGATTGGCAATGGAAGAAGATGGTGAAGATGCTTCCAATGCAAGTGGAGATGTTTGGGACGAGTCACTTGAATCTCCGTTCTAAATTGAAGGCGTGAAGGAACGGTGGCAACACACATCAGAGCATTAACTTACAGCCCTAATAATATCAAAATGAATGTGTTATGGTGTGAAGTATTGTGCAAAAGTTTGATATATTATCTCTAGAGAAACTACAGCTGAGGCAGTTGTCCACTCGTTGGCATTATCTAAAGTTTGACATAGTTTCTCGCAGAGTGCCAATCGAATTCTAAAGACAGATACTTCCATCCAATTTGTCGCAGAGTGCCAGTTTTGATTAGTGACAGTGAGTTTCAGGGGCAACTGCTTTCATGATTAAATGGATTTGGCCAAGTTATTCATGGCAGTGAGCGGTCGCAGGGCACCTTGTGGTTATTCTGAAGCCCCAACCTGTGATCAGGTGGCAAGCAAGGAAGTGCCATATGTTCGAATTGTGCATTTGCTCTCGCTGGAACCACAACGTACTTTTATCAGTGTTGGTCAGACATATGTTGTCTTTTTTCAATAAGGTCACCCTCATCAAGAACAGTCGCGCTCGTGTATTCTGTATCTATGTTTAGTTTGTAGTTACATGAACAAATGAGTTGTATTGCACAGTTTTTTTTTGAAGCAAATATTGCACAGGATTACTATTTGTTATTCTAATACAGAAGTGCTTAAGAGCTGGCACTTGCCAGACCAGTACTGTACAACTATCAGCTCTGGATCCTTGAGAGCAAATATACAATCAGGGATAATTTGAACCAGTTTTGTGCTGAATTGCTGTGCATTTATGCAGAAAGATAGGCCAGGAGGCAAACCTATGCTGAATTGATGTGCAGTGAAGATAGGCCAGGAGGCAAACCTATGCTGAATTGATGTGCAGTGAAGATAGGCCAGGAGGCAAATCTTTTCTATGGTCTTGGCAAAAGCAGTGGGCAAATCAACAGATACTTTGACCATTTTTTTTGCAGATCAGGGGATTATCATGAAAGGCTGCTTAGCTAACACCTCCATCTTTTGCTTTAATTGATTAATAAGTTAAGCAAAGCTTTTGTCAGACCAGGCAATCTGCATGTAAAGATATTTGCATCAGTGGTGCATTTTGAGGGAGAGGGACAGAGGAGACAAGGACACTGGTCCTGAGTGGCTGAGCTGCTGAGCCTACCTTGGGTATGTATGATCATGCCTTTCCTCTCCTTGATGCACCAATTATTGACTCCAGAAAGAAAAACAAAAGGCTGTGCTTTGCTGTGCTCCTGGCCATCTTTTGAAGCAAAACAAAAGAGCAGAAAGAAGCAATCAAGCATTCTATCATCTTTCCTACAACGGTGGAGAGTATTGTAAGCAGCGATGTCATGTAAAATCTTGAACAGCAACACACCAGCTAAAGAAAATGAACATAAAAGCTGAGGATTAAATCTTTGTTACGTGCTTTACAAAAATTATGTGCTAATTAATTGCCTCTTTAGCTGCAATTATCATATTAAGGATCACGATTACATTCAGACTTTGATGGTGCATCACGAGATCATATATAATACAGAGAGAAAACTAACATCAAAACACCAGCTAGAAAAATGGACATAAAGACTGAGGATTAAATATTTATTGCGTGCTTGGATGGTCCATCATTTTATTCGACTTCGATGGCGCGTCGTGATCTCCTTTTTTTTAAAGACCGGTGCATCACGATCTTATCAGCGGTTAAGGGCCTCTTTGGTTCAAAGGAATTCCAAAGAAAATTTGGGGGATTTCATTCCTTAGGCATTTTTCCTATAGAGCATGTTTGATTCGTAGGATTGTAAACCATAGTTTTTCTCTATGGCCTACTTTGTATGCAATCCCATAGGGAAATTTTGATAGGAGTTCTTTTTTTCCGAAGTTTAACCTCATGGGAAATTTCATTTGTTTATGTGACAACCATGGCATGTACCTAATTGGCTAATCTTGTAGGAAAATTCATGCATTTTTCCCTGGTGCAAGCAAACAACTTCTATTACTTCTAGTACAAATTTATCACTTGTTTTCAATTCCTTTAGGATTCAGTATGCCATGACATCCCGGTCACATGTTTTTACTGTTCCTGTGGTTTTTGGAATCCTGCAAACCAAACAGCTCTGATTGTTCATTCCATATACATGGGTTTAAAACGGCCCCCTTTCGGCCAGTGCATCGATATGCAAGTCCTTAGTGTTTTAACAGGAAAAAAAGTTCATTCTATCCCTGCTTACAATCCATAAACCAACTTGAAATAGGCTAAATAAAACACAATACACATTACAATCCATAAACCATGCGTTACACAAGAGCCATTCTTATCCGCAGTGTCGTGGCACAAAGCTTTCTTCTTGGTCGGGACTCTTCCTTGGCGCCACACATCACTTGTTGTTGCCCAAACGTGTTAAATACTACTCAACTTGCAATTGTAGCAAAGGTATAGACAGATAGGTTCATGTAAAGTCCAAACCACTACTACCTATTATTGTGATTAATCAAAAGGCACTTAGCACACAAAATCACATCTCTATCCTCTATTAATCAATTGTATATAGCTAAATGATTGTTCTGATTGCGCGGTAGCATAGACACTGGCGTCATCAGAACAAAAGAAAGCACCTTTCGTCAAGCTTTTATGCCAAAGTTTGCTAATTAATGGTCTCTAGTTTCCTCACGCAAGATACTTAGCCGTGTAGGGGAAGGAGATGTGAACGTGCCGACTAGGACCTGGCCAACGCAAAGGGGTAATTCAGAAGTGCAAGCAGAGGCACGTAAAGAAAATAAGTTTGGGACCTAATATTTTTCGAAAAACACTCTAAACATGTATATGTTCAAGTCCTTTGTATGCTTGTAAATCTGGAGAATGTAATTTGTTTTATTGCCATGCGTGTGTAAGAAAAAAGTAATTTAGCGCCCTAAAAACACTCTTCTATATAGACTTTATTTTTTGTCGGGAGCGCAAAAGTGATCAGTCTTATATGAACTATATGAATATGTACATACATTCTTTTTTATAATTTTATGATATGTTGTAGGTATATTTAAACAAAAAACTGTTCATGGCCGTTGTACTTACACCTAAGAAACATTTACCTATTCTATTCTAGCCGACAATGCAAGCAGGCAAGTAAGTATTGCAGTGTGAGTGGAACCTCCCACTTCCCTTTTCAAGGTGAGCATGCCAAGAATGGATTTGGAGCACGCATCGGCCTCCGCACTGATTGAGATCCAGTGACATGCCCAGGAACACAGATATGCGCTAAGATTGGGAAACACAGTTTGTTTAGTACTTCTGGAAGCGGATTTGTAGCACCCGGTGCTTCACATCCCTATACGAACATTAAATAAAAAAATACCGAGAAATTTGAAAAAAAATCTGAGATTTTGGGATATCAAACCTGGGTTCCTGATCTACTCATGTGTGAAATTTTGTGAAAAAATACCAGGAAACGCATTCGTGACAAAAAAGACAAAAATTTCTTATGTACAGAAAAAAATGTTTGGATGGATTTTTGTTCGGACGGTATTTCCTTTGCCACAGATACGTTTCCTGGTATTTTTTTTACGAAATTTCACGCGGGAGTAGATTGAGAACCCAGGTTTGATATACCCAAATTTCAGATTTTTTTTATTTTTTGGTATTTTCTACGTTTAATATTCGTATAGGAGTGTGGAGCACTCATGAGCTCCTCTGTATTTTTCTAGTACAGTATTGGTCATTACCAGGTATTGCTCTTTGATTTTTTAGCCCATCAATCACCTTTATCCTGCTTTTGTGAGA
>NC_057811.1:160070898-160079703 GCF_018294505.1 Triticum aestivum
ACCATGAAAGTCCAATTTATGTTCTGTTTGCATATTTGTGTTCCTTAAGGACTTTCAAACAAGGCCATCCTTGAATACATTTTGATAAGTTTTTGACTTTTGAAGTATCCGAAAGTATTTATGTATCTAAGAGTGGTCTTGTTTCAAAGTTTTCGTCGCAAGAAACACAAATATGCACACAAAACATAAATTAGACTTTCAGTTCAAAAGATATAATAGACTCAAAATTGAAAGTCAAATGAAAAGGCATGGAAGAGAAAAACATGGCATGCGCAATGGGTGGAGCACATACATGGGATAAAGGTGGGCTATCGCGGAGAATGTGCCCCTCACGGCCCTGTTCTCCGAGGAGGAGGTCTGGACTGCCATCAAGGGCATGAATCCGATGTCCGTGCAGGGCCCTGACGGCCTCCCGGTCAAGTTCTTCCAGACCTTCTAGAACGTCATTAGGCAGGAGGTGATGGCCTGTAACACCCCGGATGTAACTTGCCATATTTGTAACTCCGACTCTTGCCATTTGCAAACCGTGCATCTGTTTCCGGTGATCTCTATATCGATTTCGACCGAAATCACCTCATCTTTCCAGTGGCATGCTTGGTTTGCCAAGTTACTGCCATGTTCATCATTTTCTTTCCGAAGCACGCATAGGCATCGCATATCATATCTTGCATATCATACATGTTTTGCATCATGTTTCTTGTGCATTCCTCGTGATTGATTGTGGTTCCGTTGCTTGTGTTCTTGTCTTGGGTAGAGCCGGGAGACGAGTTCGTGAACGAGGAACCTGTTGAGTACGCTTACGAGGATCAAGCTTTCGACAACTCTGAGAACCTTGCAGGCAAGATGACCACCCCTCGAAATCACTTCTATCTTTGCTTTGCTAGTTGTTCGCTCTATTGCCATGCTCGCTACCTATCACTTGCTATATCATGTCTCCCATTTTGCCATGTCAGCCTCTAACCACCCTTTCCTAGCAACCCGTTGTTTGGCTATGTTACCGCTTTTGCTCAGCCCCTCTTATAGCGTTGCTAGTTGCAGGTGAAGTTGAAGTTTGTTCCATGTTGGAACATGGATATGTTGGGATATCACAATATCTCTTATTTAATTAATGCATCTATATATATTTTGGTAAAGGGTGGAAGGCTCGGCCTTATGCCTGGTGTTTTGTTCCACTCTTGCCGCCCTAGTTACTGATATACCGGGATTATGTTCCTTGAGTTTGCGTTCCTTACGCGGTCGGGTGATTTATGGGACCCCCTTGACAGTTCGCCTTGAATAAAACTCCTCCAGCAAGGCCCAACTTTGGTTTTACCATTTGCCGCCTAAGCCTTTTCCCCCGGGTTTTCGCGAGCCCGAGGGTCATCTTATTTTAACCCCCCCCCCTGGGCCAGTGCTCCTTCGAGTGTTGGTCCGAACCGAGCAGCCTGCGGGGCCACCTCGGGGAAACTCGAGGTCTGGTTTTACTCGTAGCTTGACTTATCCGGTGTGCCCTGAGAACGAGATATGTGCAGCTCCTATCGGGATTTGTCGGCACATTCGGGCGGCTTTGCTGGTCTTGTTTTACCATTGTCGAGATGTCTTGTAAACCGGGATTCCGAGACTGATCGGGTCTTTCCGGGAGAAGGTTTATCCTTCGTTGACCGTGAGAGCTTATGATGGGCTAAGTTGGGACACCCCTGCAGGGTATTATCTTTCGAAAGCCGTGCCCGCGGTTATGAGGCAGATGGGAATTTGTTAATGTCCAGTTGTAGAGAACTTGTCAGTTGACCCAATTAAAATACATCAACTGCGTGTGTAGCCGTGATGGTCTCTTCTCGGCGGAGTCCGGGAAGTGAACACGGTCTGTGTTATGTGTGACGTAAGTAGGTGTTCAGGATCACTTCTTGGTCATTGCTAGATGACGACCGCTCCGTTGCCTCTCTTCTCGCTCTCTCTTGCGTATGTTAGTCACCATTATGCTTATTGCCGCTGCAGCTCCACCTCATTACACCATCCTTTCCTATAAGCTCAAATAGTCTTGATCTCGCGGGTGTGAGATTGCTGAGTCCTCGTGACTCACAGATTCTACCAAAACAGTTGCAGGTGCCGACGATGCCAGTGCAGATGATGGGGTCGATCTCAAGTGGGAGTTCGACGAGGAACGTGGCCGTTACTATGTGTCTTTTCCTGATCAGTAGTGGAGCCCAGTTGGGACGATCGGGGATCTAGCATTTGGGGTTGTCTTATTTTCATCTGGTTCTTGACCGTAGTCGGTCTATATATGATTGTATTTTGGATGATGTATGAATTATATTCATGTATTGTGTGAAGTGGCGATTGTAAGCCAACTCTTTATCCCATTCTTGTTCATTACATGGGATTGTGTGAAGATGACCCTTCTTGCGACAAAACCACTATGCGGTTATGCCTCTAAGTCGTGCCTCGACACGTGGGAGATATAGCCGCATCGTGGGCGTTACAAGTTGGTAATCAGAGCCATCCCCGACTTAGGAGCCCCCTGCTTGATCGAATCGCTGGCGTTGTTGAGTCTAGAACAAAAAATGTTTTGAGTCTTAGGATTATATATATCAGAGAGTAGGATTCTTTTTACTCCTCAGTCCCTTCGTCGCTCTGGTGAGGTCTCCTGACGTAGAAGTTTTGTCTTTTCTCTCCTCAAATTTCACCAAAAAAATTTTTAGGATCACGCGGGTATCTTGGAATCGTTCCGATGGTTTTGTGACGAGAACATTGTTCTTGGTGCCTCCTGTCATTTAGGGGTTGTGGCAGTGTCCCGGGGAGTTGAGCTCCGAGGTGTTGTCGTCACAATTTTATCGTTGCAGTTCTGGAATACCTGAGTTTCGCCGACATCGAAATCTCTTTTATGCAGTTGTTGGTGAGATCACCTCGACGCCACCCAGTACTGGGGCGGGAGTTCGGGAGTATTTCCATAACTTGTATTACGGATGTTTTTCGAAGGTTGAGGTAAACGATTTCCGAAGGTTTCTTGGTTATGTGTTGACGGATGGATACAGCTGGATCTAGGGATTGCTAGTTTGGGTGATATATTTTGTGTCCCCTGTATCTCCTACACCAGATTGCATAACCAGAAAGTTTCGGGAGTTTATAAGTGGGAATTTAAGTAGCCTTAGGATATCTTCCCGACAGACGCATGATATGAGATTGGGGTTCGACGTCTAGTGGTCCGTCTGTACACGGTTGATTTTACAGTGGTCTCGTTGTGTCTTAAAGAGTCCATGGCTTTGCCGACTCGGGGACGCTTCGTATGTCATGTGCACAGCCTTGTACATGATGGTGCTGTACGATTGAGCCCGTGTGGGCCCCACCACGAAAACTTCGGACGAAATCTCTATCATATGTTTGTTCCGGCTTATTCTGCAAGCCAATACTTTGTTTTGTTTTAAATTGTGGTATTCGAGTTTGCTTCGAAGTCATATGTTGATTCCATATCTTTTTCAAGTGGCTTCTCAACTTATGGAAGTGTGATGATTTACTACGGAATTCATTCGTTCATTTTCGTTCGAATGTTTATTCGTGAAGACTATATGTTGCAATTTCTATCCGTTGATTCTACTTATCTATTTGTCAATCAAGATGCTAACGGATGTCACCCTCTTCAGGATGGCTCCGCCAACGCGTCAGAATCTGGATCGCAATGAAGGGAGTCAAGCGAACCCTCCGCCACCACCTCCGCCTCCGGAGGCATGGCAAGCTATCATGGCAGCCACCAACGCCAATGCTCAGATGATTCTGCAACTCTTTCAAGAACGTACTCAAGGGCAAGGCAATCAAGGCAATCAAGGTCAAGGCAACAATCAGTTTCACTTTGCTACTCTCAACCAGTTTCTCGCAAATCAGCCCAAGTCTTTCAGCTACTGTGCCGAGGCCACGGATGCCGATGATTGGCTCGTGGACATCAACAAGCATTTTGAATGTAGCAATGTCAGGCCTGAGGACTATGTCAAGTTCGCTTCTTTCCAGCTCAAGGACCAAGCTGCTGATTGGTTTCAGCAATACAAAGATTCCAGAGGAGGTCGTGTGATCACTTGGACTGACTTCTGTCGGGACTTCAAAGCGCACCACATTCCACAAAGTGTTGTTGAGAGCAAGCATGAGGAGTTCCGCAATCTCAAGCAAGGCAACATGTCCGTGTATCAATACAACATCCAGTTTCAGAAACTTGCTCGCTTCGCTAAACAAGACGTTCCTGATGAAAAGAGCATGATCTATCACTTCAGAGGTGGCCTTAAAGAGGATCTGCAGTTAGCTCTCGTTCTTGTTGAGCCTACTCAGTTTGATCAATTCTACAATATGGCACTGAAGCAAGAGGATGCTCAGCTCAAGTGTGAGGCTTCTAAGAAGAGAGTCAGAGACGCAGTTCAGTCTTCTTCTTCCTCACTTGTGACAGCTAAGCAACAGAAGTTCTGGTTGCCTCCTCCTCCTCCGTTTCGTCAGCCTTATCAGCAGAAGAACAAAGGTGGCCATGGTTCTTCCAACGCTTCCAACTCTGGCTATCAGAACAAGTCTCAGAATCAAGCTCCAAAGTCCAATGCTCCTTATCACCGTCCACTCTCAGAGGTGACTTGCAACAAGTGTCAGCAGAAAGGTCACTATGCTAACAAGTGCTTCAACCAAAGGCACCTTCCTCCTCCTCCTCCTCCTGTCAGATCTTCCAGCAATGCAGTGGTCAAGCATAATCCAAAGTCTGCCAAGGTGAACATGATGAATGCAGCTCAAGCGGAGGAATCTACTGATGTGATAATGGGTAATCTTCCTGTTAATGATACTCCTGCAAAAGTTCTTTTTGATACTGGTGCATCGCTTTGTTTCATGTCAAGACCGTTTTTTGCCAAGCATGAATTCACTTGTTCTCATCTGAGTAAACCCATGGATGTCGTTTCTCCGGGTAAACGTTTGAGTTCTAGTATGATGGTTCCGGATGTTTCCATCAAGATGGGCGACTATGTTTTTCAGTCTTCTCCAATTGTTCTTGGTGACTCGGATATTGATCTTATTCTCGGGATGGACTGGCTTTCTAAGCACAAGGCTCAACTTGATTGTGCTGCCAGGGAAATTCAATTGACACACTCGTCCGAGGATGTGATTATTTATGCTGCTCGTGATGAAACCATTCGGTTTTTCTCTCTCAATGAGAAGGGAGAATTGAATGCCATCTCTCAAATTCCAGTCGTTTGCGAGTATCAAGATGTCTTTCCAGAAGAGCTTCCGGGTATGCCTACTCATCGGCCAGTTGAGTTCGTTATCGAACTAGAGCCTGGTACTGAACCTGTTTGCAAGCGTCCATACAAGCTTGGACCCAACGAGCTGAAGGAATTGAAGAAACAGCTCGATGAACAAGAGCGTCTGGGTTTGATCAGACCGAGTTCTTCTCCATGGGGTTGTGGTGTTCTTTTTGTCAAGAAGAAGGATGGCACGGACCGACTTTGTGTCGACTACCGTCCATTGAACAAGAAGACAATCAAGAACAAGTACCCACTTCCCAACATCAATGAGCTATTTGAGCAACTCAAAGGGGCTAAAGTATTCTCGAAGCTTGACCATCGTATGGGTTATCATCAGATTCGCATTCGCGAAGAAGATATTCCCAAGACAACATTCAGAACAAGCTTTGGTTCTTATGAATATACTGTCGTGTCTTTCGGCCTTGTCAATGCTCCTCCAGTGTTCTCTCGGATGATGAATTTCATCTTCAACCCCTATACCAATGAATTCGTCCTGGTGTATCTCAATGATATCTTGGTCTTCTCCAAGAATAAGCAGGACCATGCCAAACATTTGCGATTGGTACTCGACAAGCTCAGAGAGTATCAATTCTATGCGAAGTTCTCCAAATGTGAGTTTTGGCTCGATGAAGTTCTTTTCCTTGGTCACACTGCCAAGGGCATCGCTGTTAACCCCGAGAAGGTGTCCGCAGTTGTGAATTGGGAACCTCCTCAAAATGTCAAGCAGCTCCGCAGTTTTCTTGGTCTTGCAAGCTATTGCCGAAGATTCGTTGAGAATTTCTCCAAGATTGCAAAGCCTCTTTCCAACCTCCTTCAGAAGCATGTGAAGTATGTCTGGTCTCCTGAGTGTGACGTTGCTTTCAACACTCTCAAAGAGAAACTAGTCACAGCTCCTGTCTTGACTCCTCCTGATGAATCCAAGCCATATGAAGTTTTCTGTGATGCTTCTCTCCAAGGTCTCGGTGTTGTGTTAATGCAAGAGAAGAAAGTTGTGGCCTATACCTCTCGTCAGTTGAAGCCCAACGAGAAGAACTACCCCACTCACGATCTTGAGTTGGCGGCAGTTGTCCATGCATTAATAACGTGGAGACATCTCTTGTTGGGAAGACAAGTGGACATTTTCACTGATCACAAGAGTCTCAAGTATATCTTCACTCAGCCCAACCTCAACCTCAGGCAGACTCGATGGGTCGAAATGATTCAAGAGTACAATCCGAGTATTGAATATACTCCAGGCAAGGCTAATGTCATTGCAGATGCTTTAAGCAGGAAGGCTTATTGCAACAGCTTAATCCTCAAACCATTCCAACCGGATCTTTGTGAAGCTTTCCGCAAGCTGAATCTCCAAGTTGTTCCTCAAGGCTTTCTTGCCAACCTCATAGTATCTCCTACTTTGGAAGATCAAATTCGTGAGGCACAACTCCTTGATGCCATGGTGAAGAAGGTGAAACATGGTATCGACAAGGGTCTTTCCAAATACAAGTGCTATCGCATTGATGACAGAGACACTTTATTCTTCGAGGACCGGATTGTGGTTCCTAAAGGTGATCTAAGGAAAGTCATAATGAACGAGGCGCACAATTCTCTCCTGTCCATTCATCCTGGAAGTACGAAGATGTATCATGACCTCAAGCAGTCGTATTGGTGGACTCGAATGAAGCGATAAATTGCTCAATTCGTGAATGAATGTGATGTCTGTCGAAGAGTGAAAGCAGAACATCAATGACCAGCTGGTCTCCTCCAACCTCTTGCTATCCCAGAGTGGAAGTTTGATCATATCGAAATGGACTTCGTGACTGGATTTCCCAAGTCCAAGCGCGGAAATGATGCTATCTTCGTTGTCATTGACAAGCTTTCTAAAGTGGCTCATTTCCTTCCAATCAAAGAATCCATCACAGCAGCTCAGCTGGCAGAGCTCTACACCTCCAGAATTGTCTCCTTGCACGGCATTCCACAATTGATTTCTTCAGATCGTGGAAGCATCTTTACCTCTAAGTTCTGGGACTCCTTCCAGAAGGCCATGGGCACAAACATTCGCTTCAGCACAGCTTTCCATCCTCAAACTAGTGGCCAAGTCGAGCGAGTCAACCAAATTCTTGAAGATATGCTCAGGGCTTGTGTCATTTCCTTTGGCATGAAATGGGAAGATTGTCTTCCGTATGCCGAATTCTCCTACAACAACAGCTTCCAAGCGAGTTCGGGCAAGGCCCCATTCGAGATTCTCTATGGCAGAAAGTGTCGTACTCCTCTCAATTGGTCAGAGACTGGTGAACGCCAACTTCTTGGAAATGACTTAATCACTGAAGCCGAAGAAATGTGTAAAGTCATCCGTGATAATCTCAAAGCCGCGCAATCGCGCCAGAAGAGTTACTATGATAGTAAGCATCGTGATTTGGCTTTCGAGATCGGAGACCATGTCTACCTCCGCGTCTCTCCAATGAAAGGCACTCGTCGATTCGGTATCAAAGGGAAGCTTGCCCCTAGATACGTGGGTCCTTTCAAGATCATTGGCAAAAGAGGCGACCTCGCCTATTAACTTGAGCTCCCTTCCAACTTCGCGAACGTGCACGATGTGTTCCACGTGTCACAGCTCCGCAAGTGTTTCAAGACGCCTGAGCGCACTATCAACTTCGAAGAGATTGACCTCCAAGAAGATTTGTCTTATCATGAGCACCCCGTTGCTATTCTTGAAGAAACTGAGCGCAAGACTCGCAACAAGTCAATCAAATTCCTGAAAGTGAAGTGGTCGCACCATTCCGACCGGGAAGCCACCTGGGAACGTGAGGACCATCTCCGTTCCGAATATCCGGAGTTCTTTCAGTCCTAGATCTCGGGACGAGATCCTCTCGTAGTGGTGGAGTGTTGTAACACCCCGGATGTAACTTGCCATATTTGTAACTCCGACTCTTGCCATTTTCGGCTATGTGTTATGATATTTCCTCCGTGGTCGGGTTTTGTCTTTCGTTTTGCATTTTTTCATGTCATGCATTTTCATATCATGTCATCATGTGCATTGCATTTGCATACGTGTTCGTCTCATGCATCCGATCATTTTCCCCGTTGTCCGTTTTCCAATCCGGCGCTCCTATCTCCTCCGGTGCACCCCTCTTGTTTTCTTTCGTGTGCGTGTGTCAAACTTTCTCGGAATGGACCGAGGCTTGCGAAGTGGCCTTTTTACACCATCCGGAGACCACCGGTCAAGTTTCGTTCCATTTGGAGGTCGTTTGGTACCCCAACAGTTAACCGGGCATCCGCAATGTCTATTTGAGTGTCCAGCAAAAAAACCCTCTCTAACCAGCCCAAAACCCACCAAACTCTCCTCCATGCTCTAGGTCATTCGATCACGATCGTGTGGGCGAAAACCACACCTCATTTGGAGCCTCCTAACTCCCTCTACCTACAAATATGTGGGCATCCCGAAATACATTCGCAGTCTCCCGTAACCCTAAAAATCGCCTTTCCGCGGGCGGACGCGTCCAGCGCCGCCGGACGAAGTCGCCGCCGCCCCCACGGCCAACCCGCGGCTGCCACGTGGCATCCGTACGCCGCCGCCGCCGAAGCCCGC
>NC_057811.1:160080036-160094582 GCF_018294505.1 Triticum aestivum
CCGCCGGTGCCCCTCCTCCGGCCGCCGTCCCGCCGGCGCCGGGCCCCGCCGTCCCCTGCCTCGCCGTCGTCGACCCCCATCGCCGCCGCCATCGACCGAGCTTGAGCTCTCCCGATCGGGATCTGGAGGATCTCTGTACGCGTTGACTTTCCCCGTCCCCTTCTATTTTCTCCAAGTCATGGAATTTTCTTAGCATGTGCATTTGTTCGTGATGCCATAACTCCTTGTATGTAGCTCTGATTCGCGCGTGTAATATGTCAAATTGTTCGCCTCGTGATGCTCTTCATTTTGTTCAATTGCACCATGTTCATTAGAGGTCATCTTGATGCCCAAATCTCTGTTGGAAGAGGGCTAGTTGCTGTTATTCTCTGGTTCTTAGCAGAACTTGGAGATTTGTCATTTTTGTATCATTTATTCTGTGCATCTTATGGGCATAAGCTCTACATGTGTTTTGAAGTATGACATGCCATCTTTCCAGTGGTATAGTCCATGTATTTTTTTGATCTCTGTGGTGACTAGCACAAGCATGCAAAGTAGGCTCCGTAATATTTCTGATTTCAGGGACTTGATGATTTCGCTAAGTCCTTCTCTGCTGTTATTTTGTTGCCATGTAAACTTGATGCTACAGAGAGATCCATGTATATTTTGGAGATGTTTAGTAAGGACGTTTTGTAGATATAGTTGTTATTGATCCATTCCTGCAATTGTTTGCAATTATGGAGTGCCCTAGCATGACTCAATATTGCTCTACTTTTGCTATAAAATATTTCTGGCAGATTCTTAACATGATATGCAATTTTGCCAAGCTTATTGTAGTTGATCCATACATGATATGCAATTGTTCTTGCCATGGTTAGCTTCATAAACATGCCATCTTACTGTATGTGTTCTTGGTTTGTAGTTCATTGCTCTGTAGTGAGTGCATCAAGCTCACAAAGAGGCCTACATATTATTATTTCTGCCATGCTCTGTTTTCTGCCAAGTCTGAAACCTGATAACGGAACTTGCTATGTTTACATGCTTGCCATGATATCTTCTGGTCCTTTTTGGCTTATGGTCAGTAAGGGACTTTTGTCATATGCATTTAGTAGAACACTACCATGCCTTGTTTTGCTATGTTAAGTTCCTGTAGCATGTTGATTTCGTGCTCTGAACATTGCTACCTGATGCAGCTTTCTGCCATGTCCAGTTTTTCACCAAGTCTGTGATCCTGTTATCTTTTGCACTTTTGCCATGCCTGTTTGAGCTTGATATGTTGTGAACTAGCCGTAGCTCAGTGTTCATCTTTTGTCAAGAATCTCCTGTAGATTACTTCCATGTGCTTTGTTGCTATGTTGGAGTGCTGTAGCATTGTTACTTGTTGCATTTTAAGTGCTATCTTGTTGTTTATCGCAGATTCGTGTCATTCTTGTTTTGCTTGCCATTTGCAAACCGTGCATCCGTTTCCGGTGATCTCTATATCGATTTCGACCGAAATCACCTCATCTTTCCAGTGGCATGCTTGGTTTTCCAAGTTACTGCCATGTTCATCATTTTCCTTCCGGAGCACGCATAGGCATCGCATATCATATCTTGCATATCATACATGTTTTGCATCATGTTGCTTGTGCATTCCTCGTGATTGATTGTGGTTCCGTTGCTTGTGTTCTTGTCTTGGGTAGAGCCGGGAGACGAGTTCGTGAACGAGGAACCTGTTGAGTACGCTTACGAGGATCAAGCTTTCGACAACTCTGAGAACCTTGCAGGCAAGATGACCACCCCTCGAAATCATTTCTATCTTTGCTTTGCTAGTTGTTCGCTCTATTGCCATGCTCGCTACCTATCACTTGCTATATCATGTCTCCCATTTTGCCATGTCAGCCTCTAACCACCCTTTCCTAGCAAACCGTTGTTTGGCTATGTTACCGCTTTTGCTCAGCCCCTCTTATAGCGTTGCTAGTTGCAGGTGAAGTTGAAGTTTGTTCCATGTTGGAACATGGATATGTTGGGATATCACAATATCTCTTATTTAATTAATGCATCTATATATTTTTTGGTAAAGGGTGGAAGGCTCGGCCTTATGCCTGGTGTTTTGTTCCACTCTTGCCACCCTAGTTACTGATATACCGGGATTATGTTCCTTGAGTTTGCGTTCCTTACGCGGTCGAGTGATTTATGGGACCCCCTTGACAGTTCGCCTTGAATAAAACTCCTCCAGCAAGGCCCAACTTTGGTTTTACCATTTGCCGCCTAAGCCTTTTCCCCCGGGTTTTCGCGAGCCCGAGGGTCATCTTATTTTAACCCCCCGGGCCAGTGCTCCTTCGAGTGTTGGTCTGAACCGAGCAGCCTGCGGGGCCACCTCGGGGAAACTCGAGGTCTGGTTTTACTCGTAGCTTGACTTATCCGGTGTGCCCTGAGAACGAGATATGTGCAGCTCCTATCGGGATTTGTCGGCACATTCGGGCGGCTTTGCTGGTCTTGTTTTACCATTGTCGAGATGTCTTGTAAACCGGGATTCCGAGACTGATCGGGTCTTTCCGGGAGAAGGTTTATCCTTCGTTGACCGTGAGAGCTTATGATGGGCTAAGTTGGGACACCCCTGCAGGGTATTATCTTTCGAAAGCCGTGCCCACGGTTATGAGGCAGATGGGAATTTGTTAATGTCCGGTTATAGAGAACTTGTCAGTTGACCCAATTAAAATACATCAACTGCGTGTGTAGCCGTGATGGTCTCTTCTCGGCGGAGTCCGGGAAGTGAACACAGTCTGTGTTATGTGTGACGTAAGTAGGTGTTCAGGATCACTTCTTGGTCATTGCTAGATGACGACCGCTCCGTTGCCTCTCTTCTCGCTCTCTCTTGCGTATGTTAGCCACCATTATGCTTATTGCCGCTGCAGCTCCACCTCATTACACCATCCTTTCCTATAAGCTCAAATAGTCTTGATCTCGCGGGTGTGAGATTGCTGAGTCCTCGTGACTCACAGATTCTACCAAAACAGTTGCAGGTGCCGACGATGCGAGTGCAGATGATGGGGTCGATCTCAAGTGGGAGTTCGACGAGGAACGTGGCCGTTACTATGTGTCTTTTCCTGATGATCAGTAGTGGAGCCCAGTTGGGACGATCGGGGATCTAGCATTTGGGGTTGTCTTATTTTCATCTGGTTCTTGACCGTAGTCGGTCTATATATGATTGTATTTTGGATGATGTATGAATTATATTCATGTATTGTGTGAAGTGGCGATTGTAAGCCAACTCTTTATCCCATTCTTGTTCATTACATGGGATTGTGTGAAGATGACCCTTCTTGCGACAAAACTACTATGCGGTTATGCCTCTAAGTCGTGCCTCGACACGTGGGAGATATAGCCACATCGTGGGCGTTACAAGTTGGTATCAGAGCCAGGTTAACCGTTGGGGTACCAAACAACCTCCAAATGGAACGAAACTTGACCGGTGGTCTCCGGGTGGTGTAAAAAGGCCACTTGGCAAGCCTCGGTCCATTCCGAGAAAGTTTGACACACGCACACGAAAGAAAACAAGAGGGGTGCACCGGAGGAGATAGGAGCGCCGGATTGGAAAACGGACAACGGGGAAAATGATCGGATGCATGAGACGAACACGTATGCAAATGCAATGCACATGATGACATGATATGAAAATGCATGACATGACAAAATGCAAAACGAAAGACAAAACCCGACCACGGAGGAAATATCATAACACATAGCCGAAAATGGCAAGAGTCGGAGTTACAAATATGGCAAGTTACATCCGGGGTGTTACATGGCCCTCTTTGAGGACTTCTATGTTGGCACCATCGACCTCCACCGCCTTAATTATGGGATCATCACACTAATCCCCAAGGTCACCGGCGCTTCGAACATCCGCCAGTTCCGTCCTATCACGGTGATCAACGTGATCTTCCGCATCCTGGCAAAGGGGACGCCAATAGGGTGACCCCTTTGGCCGATCGCATTACCCACCCCGACCAGTCCGCATTCATCCAAGGCTGATATATCCTGGATGGGGTCCTAGTCTTTCACGAGGTCCTCCATGAGGTCCGATCCAAACACCTAAGGGTTGTCTTCCTGAAAATTGACTTCCACAAAGCCTATGACATGGTCAGTCGGTCCTTCCTTCGGGAAGTGTTGCCCCGGAAAGGGTTCGACGATCGTTGGGTCACCCGGGTCATGCAGATGGTCTCGCCCGGACGAACCACAGTTAACATCAATGGTGAGATCGGCCCCTACTTCCCCACCTTAAGTGGGGTTAGGCGGGGCGACCCCTTCTCCCCTTTCATGTTCAACATGGTGGTCGACGCATTGGCTACTATCCTCGACAAGGCTAAAGTCACGGGCCACATCA
Organism: Triticum aestivum; assembly: GCF_018294505.1. NCBI lineage: Eukaryota > Viridiplantae > Streptophyta > Magnoliopsida > Poales > Poaceae > Triticum > Triticum aestivum. Next base: position 160,084,382 of record NC_057811.1, read on the forward strand.
CAGTGTAGTGTCGCACCTTGTGGAGGGAAGTGGTGTGTCCCTCCTTCAGTATGCCGACGACACCATCATCATGGTGGAGGGCTCCGCGGCTGATATCACAAACCTGAAATTCCTCCTACTCTGCTTTTAGGAGATGACGGGCCTCAAAATCAACTTCGATAAGAGCGAAGTGATGGTGATGGGCTACCCTCCCCCCCCCACACCGAGAGCCAGAATATCGCTGACCGCCTCAACTGTCGGCTGGGCTCCTTCCCCACCATCTACCTGGGGATTCCCATTAGTGACTCTCGGCTCTCCATGGCGGAACTGAGGCCTATAGTGCTCAAGCTCCAACACCGTATCGAGCCTTGGCAGGGTAGATGGCTTTCTAAGGCGGCACAGACGGTCCTCATCAACTCCTCCTTGTCTAGCCTGCTCCTGTTCATCAGGAGCTTCTATAGCCTGCCCGAAATGCTCCATCATAAGATCGACAATGGCTATATTTTTCTGGGCCGGCGAAGGTGATAAACAGAAGTACCATATGATTCGCTGGCCCAACATCTGCAAGCCGCGTGACCACGACGGCCTCAGGATCATGTCCTCCAAACGTGAACATTTCCCTCCTGGCACGCTGGCTCTGGCGGATCGCTAATGGGGAGGGCGAACTTTGGCTCCATGTCATCCGGAACAAATACCTACGTGGCAGGCTGCTTGCCTTCTGTCTGAGATCTAGTGGCTCCTAGTTCTGGGAGTCCAACATCCAGTTGCTCCCGGTCCTCCGCATTAGGACCTTCGTCGCAGTCGGATCCGGGACATCCACCCTGTTCTGGTTCGACTGGTGGACTGAGGATGCCCCTTTTGCGGCCCGCTTTCCAGACTTGTTCTCCATCGCGGTGGAATCACGGATCCCCGTCGAGGCGGCCCTTATTGACTTAGGGTGCCTCACGTTCTGGCAGCCATTTGGGCCTCTGGACCTAACCGCCCGGCATGAGCTCCTTGAGACCGTCGCCCTTCACGAGCCGGACCTAGACCAGGCAAACAAATTGCATTCCATGGCACCTAGAGCCCTCAGGCAAATTCTCCATGAAGTCTCTCTACCAGGCCATCACTGCCACTCCTGCACCGGAGCCCCTTGAGTTGATCTGGTCGCTCAGATTTCCTTTGAAGATCAGGATCTTTCTGTGGCAATGGATCCGCGGCCGTGTCCCGTCCGGTGTGGAGGTGCTTAAGCGGAATGGCCCGGGAGATGGGAAATGTCCCCTATGTGGGACAGAAGAAGACTCGAACCACATCTTCTTTTCGTGTGTGTCCGCCCAGTTCCTCTGGAGCTGCCTTCGCGAGGTTGTTGGTGTAACACCAACTTCCCAGACCTCTTCGTGGAGATCCAGGCCTCCCCCCAACGGGCCGCCACATTAGGTGGCTGACTATTGGGGTCCTAGCATGGACGCTTTGGATGGTTCGAAATAAGCTTGTGATCTAGTGTGTGCCTCTTCGACGTGCTACTCACGTGGTGTACAAAATGTGTGGCTATTTGCGACCGCTTAGCTGCCACCGGGACCAGGATGCCATCAACATCATCATTGCCGACCTTCGTGCGATGGCTCTTCGCTTGGCGCCGCCGCTCCTCCTACACCAACTGAGCCGGATTAGCTTCTTCGCTTGCGATGCTACCCCTTTCTTTTCTATTTCAGGGCTTGTTGAGCTGTGCCCTCAGCAGAACCCTCCCGTACTTTGTGTCCTGCTACCTTGTGTGTGTGTGTGTGTGTGTGGACTCTTGTTGAACTTTGTGGCTATGGTGGTTTGCTTTATATATAAAGCGGAGCGAAAGCCTTTTTCGGTAATTGAGGGCCAAGTCATGCACCCGACCTTTCGAGTGACGGCACAAATCTATGGCCCACAAAATGTGTGCGTGGGGCACGTGAATTTCTCCAAGCATACAAAACATATAAACATACATACTAGCCTATCATAATAAAAGTAACCAAATCAACAAAGAGATAAAACTAAACAACTATTATCGATAAAAGCGCGTTCATTCAAAATATAGGAATTAAGCTTTTGTTCTCATGTAATTGATTATAAGTTCTCGCAATCCAAAAAGTTGTTAAAGTTACCATGGAGTGGAGCAGACTAGTGCAAAATTCGGCTAGAACTTCCCGCGTTAATGACAACTACGCGACAAGAAAAGGTTGGTGCTAGAATAGAGTGGTCAACAAGTCTCCTGATACAATCATTGCTTTTTTATTGACAATGCCATAAGCTGTTTGCTGACTAATCAATCTCAGTAACAAGGGTTACCTCTGCTCTAGGCACTTCTACTAATTTTCACGTAAAACCAAGTAAGGTAACCATTATCACTATCATGTTGGTAAAAACATAAAAATCTCTCACTAACAAAGCCACTAGATGTGTGTCATATGTAAAATACTACTAGATGTGTGTCATGTGTAAAACAAAGATGATGTTGCATGTGAATGACTACGACTCCCATGGAAATGGTTATGAAAGTCTGCTGCATTTATAAAAGTGGATAAAAAACACGGCGTTTTCCATGTGATTTGGCCATGATGCTTATATTCACGGGGCACGACTACGGACGCTCCTCCCCTCATAACTCACCGGCTTCCAGAGCAGGATGACTTTGCAACCTAGGCCTCTTGTTACATGTCATTAGTTACACTAGGTGCCTCTATTTTTACACTGACATGTCCATTAGAGCCTAACTGCACGACATAAAAAATAACAGGAGCACAAGCTACATCAATGAATGCACATTTTGTCGAGGACGAGGTCTCCTTCGATTCGAAGGATTTTTGGAGGACTTGGGTCCTTAGGGAATCCCCCTACGCTGACCATTTGATCATAGGATTGAAATTCTTAGGAATTTTTTCATAGGATCCATTTGCACTCAATATTGGAGAAAAAAAATTCCGTCACTCAAAGCCCTTTGTAGAATTCCCGTACTTTTCATGTGCTATCACCACTCATTAATCCAAACTCATATATTCTTCTAATCATGTAGGATTCAGTAGGACGTGACACTTGACCCTGTGTTTTCCTATTTGTATATCTTCATAATCGTTTCAATTAAAGGGGCTGGATGGGAACATCTTGAATTTATCTATTGGGCAATTAGTCGGAATTTTGCGCCAAGACTGGGGGGAAGTTTGCGGCAAAGTTGTATGGGTTTAGGCAGGTTAGCCGTGAGTAATCGACCATTGTAAAACAATGTACTTGGTGGTGGATGGCTTCCATACCATTTCTTATATGAATATATGATATACTCCCTCCGTTCCTAAATGTAAGTTTTTGTAGAGATTTCACTAAATGAACTACATACGGAGCAAAATGAATGAATCTAAACTTAAAATGCATCTATATACATCTGTATGTGATTTATAATGGAATCTCTACAAAGACTTACATTTAGGAACGGAAGGAGTACATGTCTTATGCGTATTCTAGAAAAATCTATTGGGCAGCATCAGCCATGGGAGCCCCATAATCGCCCCCACGGTCGGACGTTGAACTAAGTGATCATGATCGTGATCATGCAACTCTGTAATGCAATGCCATTCCACATGTGACGGACGAGTATTTTGTTTACTGGCGGGTTGCACCTGGAACAGAAAGAACCGCTGTTACTTTCGACAGAATTTCTCCACGCAGAAAAGAAAGGCGTTTCTTTCTATCAACAAAGCCCGCCTTTCCTCGCGACGCCGACATGTCCACGACAGATTACGAATCAAGATGATAATTCCCAAACGTCCACGATGTTGAGCAAAAACAAAAACCAAATTTGCTCACGTCACCACACCAGCCACAACTTTAGAGCGCGCTCCGCTTTTCCCGCGGTTTATAAGCGGCGCGTCGCCGCTCGATCTCCCGCTCCATTCGTCCGGGCAAGAAACACACGAAAGAAAATCCACCAATAATTTATAATTGCAAACCTTGCGGCCTTCCAATTCCAAGCATGCAACGCCACGGCGCCGCCTGCAGCATTGCGTGCCACCACGGCGCCGGCGTGTTCGTGCTGCCGCAGGTCTACGATCCTCGCGCCACGCATGGGCAGTACGACTTGGCCTCGCTGTCGGACATGGTGGCTCCATACACTGACTACAATGGCGGCAACCCCGCCGTCGGATGGGCGCCTCCGGAGGTGGACTCGGTGGACGATGACGGTCGGGCGGCGCGCCGCGGCAACGGCGACGAGAGGAAGACGAGGCGGCTGGCGTCGAACCGCGAGTCGGCAAGGCGGTCGCGGGTGAGGAAGCAGAGGCGGCTGGACGAGCTGTCGTCGCGGGCGGCGCGGCTCCGGGCGGCCAACCAGCGGCTCCTCGTGGAGCTCAACCGCGTGCTCGCCGAGCACGGCCGCGTGGCCCGCGAGAGCGCCCGGCTCCGGGAGGAGGCCTCCGAGCTGCGGGGGAAGCTCGACGGGATGGGGGTGGACGAGGCCGATGATGTTGCTCCGCAGAGCACAAAGGGCACCGGCAATACGGCTTAGCTGCGCTAATAAGATAAAAATGCGCATGGGACTGATTCATGGCACGTAGCCAGGTGGACATAATACTACGTAGTTCTACTGTGGCGACCAATTATATTTATTTTTATTCCTCGGTGAGGAAATGGAACTGCCCTTGGCTTCGGCATCTGTAGACGGCCGGTGGTGTTCACAGTTGGAATCGGGTGTACAGAGGAGTACAGCCATTGAGAATCTGCGGCGAACGGGCGAAGCAATATCGAGTATCACAAACAAAATAAGCAAGAGCGGTTGCACAGCCTCCAGATCGGCCAGAATTCCGCAAGCAAGCATGGCGTCCACAGAAAGACACGAGAAGCTCGCCTCTGTCGCCACCGCCGAGCACTCTTTCTTCACCCAACTCGGCGGCATCTGGACACGGTCACACACGCTGCCGTTCTGCACCAGCCGGCGACGTCAACGGCAGCACCCACCTCACTACAACGCAAATTACAAACGAGTATATCATCAACTTACTGCTGGGTGCTCAAGCCCAACTTTTCAAAGAGGCGATGATGTATTGTTGATTGAATGATGGTGCTCCATTATACGCGCTGGCGAGTGAAGTTGTCAACGGATGACGAATCCTCTACGTACAACACACCTTGACGCGCCTTCCTCGTGTCCATTTTCCTGCCGAGACTTCAGCCGCTTCTTGTGGTGGCTTCGCCTCCGCTCTGTGCAAGAGTTATATCAGATCCAAGCATCATTTACATATGCAACAGGTTGACCATCGTCTGACGACACTCGAGATTACGAACCACCGGTACAGACAGTGCTTGTACAAGACAAACGAACAGGACAGCAAAAGGAAATGGCATCAATTTCGTTCTGAAACATCTTCGGCAGCATTTTTTTCTGCTACTTTCATAATGCATTATGCTGGGCTGCCACATGTACTAACTATTAAGCCTTCCTGAAAATGTGTTGCGGAATCCAATAGGAGCTCCCTAGAGATGTGGAGTGGATGGTAGATGGAAAGTGGCAAGTCTACTTACTGACAATATGACACTTAGCAAACAAGCCACAGAACAATACTGAAGCACCTCATCTCGAACACAAACACAGTACAATAGGACATCGTCGTATGCCCACGATTTTGTCAGGCACTCCCTCGCTGAAATGGATGTATCTAGATCTAAAATATATCTAGATACATCCATACGTGCGACAGGTAATTTGGAACGGAGAGAGTAGTACTCCCTCCGTCCGAAAATACTCGTCGGAGAAATGGATGTATCTAGGCGTATTTTAGTTCTATATACATCCATTTTTATCAATTTATTCGACAAGTATTTTCGGACGAAGGAAGTATATTGGAGCATCAAGGATATCAAAATTAATGAATCCGGAAAGATAAATAGATGTTGACTGGTTGGTAAATGCACAACCCTGACCCCTGGACGCTAGAAGGTCCATTCATCATAGGTATGCTCCGGTGCATTCTTTTCCTAAAGGCTAAAAAGGCTATGTGTTCTATTGCCGTATACCAAAATGTGATGTGCAAATGGAGGTTGGACTCCTATTGATGGTAATCTCCCCTGCAGATATAATTATGTAAACAGAAGTGACTAAGCCACATTGCCTAACAGATTGGTACAAATTTGTTCGGGCATAAGAGCATCTCTAGCAGATCCCGCAAACCACGGTCCTACAAATTTTGTTTATGGTATTACCGTAAATGAAATTTGTGGTACGACGGACGCCGAGAAAGAACAGACCCCCCAAACGAATTCAAACACATACGGCATATTCAAACTAGCAATTCACGCCATATATTACATTACCGGAGTTCATCATAAAAGCTCACCCCGTTTTTCCCGCGGATTTACGGTAGACGCAAAAAAATTGGCCCAAACAAGTCGGTAAAAACAGCCCGGCCCGTAAAATTTTCACGGGAGGCCCATAAACCGCCCCCGAATCCGCAATATATACTGGAGCCGGCAGATTTTAGGGTTCGCGTCCTTCATTTCCCCTATCACGTCCGCCACAAATCCCCTATCACGTCCGCCGCAAATCCCCTCTCCTCCGGCGACAAATCCCTCTCCTGCGGCAGCCTTTTGTGGCGCGCATAGCCACCGGAAGCGAGCCCTGCCTGCGCGGGTGGCCGAGAGGGGTTCGACCGCCGAAGCGATGATACGCCTCGCAAGCGCCGCAACTACGACGAGGCCGGCAGCACCTCCCTCCGTCCGTTGGTGGAGGAGTGATGCAAGGAGCAAGTGCAGAAGCGCGACACCCTCTCAAGCAGTGGAGCACGGACGTGGACCAACTTCAACAAGATGGACCGGATCTTCTCCCCCGCACTCAAGCGTCTCCGGGCGGCGGAGCACGCGTGATTAGACGCGAAGGAGGCGGCCGCCGCCGGAGATGAAGCTGCGGCGGCATGGGTGCCGGTGTTGAAGGAGGAGTACGACCTCGCCTTCATGCTCTCCAATTCGCTGATGGAGCACCACCTCGGCATCAAGAAATCCGATGATGATAATGATGCGTAGATCTAGGTTTAATTTCATTTATGCACTCTGTTTCCGTATGATCTCTATTTCCGTATGATGAACTTCGGTGCTGTGGCTCCAGCGTACGGATCCGACGAGGCCCTGGAGCCACTTACACATACCCCATGACCCGGACGTTGCTGCGATCTTCCGCGCGTACACCTCCTGGGCAATTGGTGACGGAAACACCTGCAAGTTCTGGAGTGACCAACGGATCAACGGACGCGATCGCACCGCTCGTCTTGGTGCTCGTCCCTCGGCGACGGCGCAAGACTCCAGCACCGTGCAAGAGGGGCTGCACCGCTGATCTTGGGTGCAAGATATCCAGGGAGCCCTTGGACCGACCGCCATGATAACCTCGGCCGCCTACTCCGCTAGCTCATGTTACTAGGCACTCTTCGTTGGTGTCTGCGAGGACCCACACTGGAGGCTCACCTGGAAGCCTTGGGCGCCACTTCGCGTTAAGTTCTTCATCTGGTTTGCGCTTCAGGACCGATGTTGGACGACTGAGTGCCTAGCCCGCCACAGGCTGCCCCATGAGGCCACTTGCTCCTTCTGCGATCAAGAGGAGGAGCAATGCAACATCTTCTCGCAGGTTGCTCGGTCTTCCGGCAGGTGTGGGCACGAGATCCTAAGCTGGATTAGTCAACCGCTGATCTGCCGACTGCGGACACTGACTTTCACTCCTGCTGGACCTACTCCTGCGGCCATGCACCCACCTCGACGCGGGAAGGCTTGGCCTCCCTCATCATCCTCACCACATGGTGGCTCTGGAAGCATCGGAATGGTTGCATCTTCGACGGCGAGCGGCCTTCGGTCTCCCACCTCACCAACACAATTAGAGATGAAGCGCGCCTTTGGGCTAGGGCCGGCACCACTGGGATCTAGCACATCATTCCCGAGGTCTAGCTTTTGTTCACATAGGGGTTGAGCAACCTTGTCTGCTCCTAGCTCACTTCCATGCCTTCTTGTGTACATGGATTAGTGAGTTCATGTAATCCCATGCTGTAACTCTTTCCTTCTATCAATGAAAAGCGGGTGGATCAGTGGAATGCCGTAAACAAAATTTGCAGGACCGCGGTTTGCGGGATCTGCTAGAGATGCTCTAATCAGCGACCAGTTAAGTCAATTTCAGTAAAACACACACTGGAATTGTCTTTACAGGCAACTATTAAGCCTTACTGGAAACTGTGTGGCGGAATCCCATAGAAGCTAAAGGTGCAAAGTGGATAGTAGATGCAAAGTGGCGTATGGCACTGATCAAACAACGGTAGAATAGGACATCGTCATATGGGGCAGTGCATTCTTTTCCTAAATGCCACGAGAACACGTGTGCTACTGCTTTATATACTACTAAAATCTGATGTGCAAATGGAGCTTGGAGTACTGATGATAATTTCCCCTGCCGATATATAACTATGTAAAAGGAAGTGATCAAACCACATTGCCTAACAGACTGATATCAATTTGTTCAGGCATAAACAATGACCAGCGGTTCAAATTTCAGTAAAACGCACACTGAAATTGCTGCCACAGGCAAGTACCCAGCACAGGAAACAGTGATTTGGTTTCGTGCATACAGATTTTATGCTTACAAAATTCTGCTCTCCTAAAGACTTCTTTTATGCCTCTACAGTTCTCATGGGTCGCCCGACAGAAAACCCAATGCTTGGATTGATTCAGATTTCGTATACAAAAAGAGCATTGCTAACCTCAATTCCTAAATGTCAGATGATATTTGGAATAAGCAAATAAGCAATCAAAGCAACCAGGAATTGCAGGACTATAGCATACTGGAACTATATGAATCACCTTAGCGTATCCCACGCACAATTTCACAAACATTCCAACCCTACCATGACACTGCAACTAAGAATTTAGCACTACAATGTCCAAGATCATACCTGCTGAGATGCACCCTGAGGATCCACTGGTAAAAGGACCCTCAATTGATGTGACTGTCGCTGCCCAGACCCAGTATCATCGGTGGGGAGTTGATACCGGCACACAGGGCATGTGCTCCTCATGGCGAGCCATGGCAGGATGCAGTCGCCATGGAAGTAGTGCTTGCACGGGAGAAAGACAACGCGTTGCCCTGACGCGAAGACATCCTTGCACACCGCGCAGCCGCACGTGGCCTCCTCTTCGCTGAGGATCATCTCCGGCAGGCCTTCCACCGCCTGGCGTGACGCGGGCCGCTTGAGGAATTCGTAGTCGTCTTCGTAATCGGAATCGGTGGATACGGTATCGGAGTCGCTGTCTTCTACGCCCACCGCCATCCGGAAGGCCCCGGGCGACGGCGTCTGGTCGAACCCGCTGGGCGTGAGCCCCTCTCCGCCGCCGGCCTCCTCTACCTCGGAGTCGGAATGATCGGAGTCGGAGATGTCGGAAGCATCTGAAAAAAGGAAGCGGGAGACGAATAACTCCCCGCCGCGGAAGCCGCCGCCGCCGCCGCGGGATAGCACCTCCGCACCGACATCTTCGTCATGGTTGGAGGGGTTCTCGCAGAAATCCTCGCTCTCCCCGTCGGGCTTGCCCTCGTCCTCATCGTCACACCGGTCGTCGCCGAATCCCCCGCCCTTCCCCTCGCATTCGTCGTCGTCGGATAACTGCTCGCCCTCGGCGTCCTCGTCGCATAACGACCCATCGCTCTCACCTTCGTCGTCGTCGTGGCATAACGCTTCCTCGACCTCCCCTTCGTCTTCGTCGTCGTCGACGACGACGTTGTCGCGCGGGTCCCTGCAGATCTCCTCGCCGTTGCTGTCGTCGTCGTCCTCCTCGTCGCAGGGGGCACCGCATGACCACTCGCCCTCGTCGTCATCATCACAGCAGCAGCGATAGTCGCATGAGTTACCGCCGTCGCTATCGTCCTCGAACGGGTTGGCGCAGAACCCCTCGCCGTCGCTGTCGTCTGCCATGGATGGGGATGGAGGGGCGGCGCTGATGGGGTTCCGGTCTCAGACAATGTGGGGACACGGATCAGATCTGGTTTTTATTTTCGGCCTGGGAACCTCAGGTCGGTCCTGGTTGGCGTTGGACCTCCATAACTGGCGATCAGAGGCCTGGGCCTGCTATTTCTCGCGTTCAGCGAACAGGGCGCTGCGCTCGCGTCGAGCCAGCAGCGCGGGAGCCACAAACTGTCTTTTTTTTTCCTGTTTTCTGTTCTTATTTTTTGCCTCATTTTTGTACTTTTATTTATACTTTAAAAAAT
>NC_057811.1:160405710-160427730 GCF_018294505.1 Triticum aestivum
CGACCTTGGGGTGGAGGAGGAGGACGGCGACGGCGGCGAGGGCGACGGAGCCGATGAGAGAGTGTGAGGGGGAGAGTGACGCGCACGGGCTGGCAGTTTGGATAAGGGCCCTTAGTGGTAGCGCCTGTCCATAAAAAGTGCTACTACTAAAGTCTATAGCAGTAGCGCTTTCTGTGGAAAGGTGATACTGCTAAAACCAATAGCAGTAGCGCTCTGTGTAAAAACCCGCTACTACTAACGCTAAGCATGTAAAAAATTTCAAAAATACATTGGTCATCAATGATCTTTTTGTGTAGAATCTAAATTGTCAATAGGAATCTTCTCCGGTTTAAGAACCGGTGAAGATTCATATTGCGGCCACAGATCCTACACATAGAGTTCAATGAAGACCACGTGGTGGTGATGGTTTGAGAAGCACCATGTTTAAGGTGGTAAAAAATTTGTTCGCGGAGCGAGGTGGGACTAAACTTTGGTCTTATTAGGAGGGGACTGAATATATCAGTAGCGCTGGTAAGGGAAAAAGCGTTATTGCTAAGATCAATAGTAGTAGCGCTTTCTACAAATGAGCACTACTAGTATCCCTAGTATACCTGGAACGGTCTATCAGTTTTAGTAGTAGCGTGTTTTCTAGGTCCAGCGCTACTGCTATGCTCATATTAGCAGCGCTTGTAGTTCCCGAGCGCTACTGAGCGCTTACTATTTTACAGCGCTACTACTATGCTACTGTGTATAAGCATTTTCCTAGTAGTGTGTGTGTGTTAGATATTGCGAGAAATCAAACCTATGGAAAGAATGTGTGTGTATGTGACGGAAAGGTACATGCTGAATAGGGTTTTCACGAAGAGATTGTGCGTGCGAGATAGAGAACGATGTACGGGCCTTGAGGCGGGTAGGGGCCGGGTGAGGGTGTCAAAATATGTGCGTTGATGCATGTGTTACATGCGATCGTGCGAGGGACGGACGAATCGAGAGAGATGGTTGTTGTGTTACGGTTGCTCCTCTCTCTCTCTCGCACACACACACACACACACTAGTACAAATAGAAGACTGTTCTCTCATGTATACACAACATATCGGCATCTCTCTATGTCTCACTCATGCATGATCATTTGCACATTCACACCTCTCTATGTCTCTATCACACGCACACCGTCACCACATTGCCCTCTGCCACAACACACATATGGACACATACACGTGTTCTCTCTCAGTCACACACACAGAATCAGTATTAAGAAAATGTCTACGGCGCACCTAAAATGTCCAAATCCAAATAAGCACGAACTGAATCTAAATTCAAATATATGGAAATATTGTAGCGTGAAGAACTTTTCCCAAAAAAATAGAGTAATATTCAAGGATTGTTTTCACACACACAAAAAGGTTCGGTGGATGTCCTTCGAGCGCGACACGATGACGCACCATTCGATCGACCGCGCGGCCGCGGTGCACGCGCTTGCACAGGATTACGTATCGATGTTGTGCTAACTAATGTGGTAGTATAAGCGCTGCCTCAGTCTAATGTTTACGTGTACTAGTGCGGTGTTCTTTTAAGTTTACCCTATATAAAACTAAACTAAGCTCCCATACGCGCACTCATTAATATGTCGCTACCGCTGTTGTGCATGCCGGCGCCCGCCTGCTCCGGCCGACCATTTCTCGCCCATCACCGCCGTGTCCCCGCCATCCATGTGCCATGAAGCCGAAGCCTCGCCCGCTCACGTCGTCTGCAGTCCCTCCTCGCGATGCCGCCGTGCTGCCAAGCACACGAGCAAGTGGAGCCACGTCTATGCCCGCAGTGTACGAAGAGGAGGACGAGTGCATGCTCCAGCATGCCGTCGAGGAGGAGCTAGCGTGCCATTGTCGTCTCCGACCAGGCGGAGGAGGCGCGCATGGTGGTTGTCGCGGCAGAAGCCGGTCGCGCCTGCGCTGAGCCCGCAAACCGGTTGCGGACGTGGAATCTACCTTCGAGACCTTGAATGCCACGTGGATCCTGCAATCTGAAGGAACAATTTGGGTCAGTCGACTCTTGTGAGCCATTGGATGCAACATGGACGGCCAGAAGGGCTTCTTAAACCTCTGAAAAATGATGCACTGTTCATCTTATCTCTCAGGTGTCGAGCCGCCAGCCTGCCACAGGCCTAACTGCCTGCAGCCGCCGCCCCGCCCTCCCCTGAACCGCCTGCCACCGCCATGCTCCCCCCACGCCCGCCATCCGTTTAACCCCGGACATGATCCATTTTTTCCGGCGAACTGCATTCCACACCCAACCCTCATAAGATAGATCATGGGCACCCTGCCATCCTAATATAGATACTGGGGTAGCTTCTCTGTCGTCTTCTTCCTTCGCTCCGTCGAACTTCTTTCACAAATCGACTAACCAAAATTATACTACTAGTATGTATTAAGTACAGTAGGAACGCGAAGATACAAGTAGTAGTACCAACTACAAGAAGAACAGTAGTAAGACATACTGGTACTACTATACGTACTAAAGAGTTCAAATAACGAGAAAGAACATAACATAGTTCTACTGGGGGCTCAGCACAACACACCCCTAAAATAAAACTAAGCAACTAGTCTGCTTGACACTGCAGTAGAACCAGCATGAGCAATGGCACTTCCACCTTACTCGAAGTCCGAGTCCACGTCCTCGACTTCGCCGACACTTCTTTGCTTGAACCGGACACTGGGCTCTGCTTCTTCATCCAACCCTTGTAGATATATAAACAAAGGTAGGCATCCGTTGCTGCATACACGATGTGATCTTCATCTATTTTCTTCGACTCCCATGCATGATGAAACTCCGGGTGAGGTTTCTTCAGTTGAGCATACGAAGGATCAATCATGGCTGCTGCCAGGGTTAGCATTGAAGGCTGAGAGGAAGACACCATGCTTCCCTTCTGGAGATCGAAGGGCTGGCCTACAACAAGGCCTATCCGATCCAGGACACTCCCATCGTTCGTAAAGTCTACAGTAATGAATTTCACTCTTCTGTCCTTGAGGAAGAACTCAAAATCCTGGCACCTAACGTCGGCATGGAATATGTGGTAGACCAAGCACATGTTATGTATGCAAACCTAGATCATGACGGGCTTCTTCATCTCCGCCTCCTTTAGAAGCTTCTCCTTTTCCAGGACTATTGTGTACTCAACATCTAGCCTAGCGATCCACTCATCCTTTGAACTTTTGAACATGTGTAGGAAGCGACCAATGCATGCTTCCGCCGTCACAGATCTATGGGTGTAGATGACGATGAACTCATCACCGATGATGGTTCTAACCTTGTACTCACCGCCGATCATGGAGATTTGGGAGGCCATGGATTTTGGAGGTGGGTTAGAAGAAGTGGAACTGGTGTAATGTGAAAGGACGGGACGACTGGGAGCGAACTATTGTAAGGTAGAAGACAGGGACGAGTAGGGCATGCGGACGGCATGTGGTGGTGGCTTGCCCGATGGATAAACGGCTGCATGCCCCCAAAGATTTCTCGAGTACTATGTGGGACCCACTAGATGTCATGTCTACTAGACCCACATCGTAGGCCTGACGGTATAGCTTCTGTGTGTTCGCACGCCATGCCGCCGCGTGCATGTAGCTTCACTTAATTCCGTCAACCGTCGCGCCTCCTGAGGGAGTCCTGGATTAGGGGGTCTCCGGGCTTCCGGGCTATGTGACGTGGGCTGGACTGATGGGCCGTGAAGGTACAAGATAGAAAGCTCCCCCCCTGTGTCAGGAGGGGACTCTCCTTGACGTGGAAGGAAAGCTTGGCGTTCGGATATGAAGATTCCTTTCTCTGTAAACCGACTTTGTACAACCCTAGCCCCCTCCGGTGTCTATATAAACCAGAGGGTTTAGTCCATAGAGGCAATCATCATAATCACAATCATACAGGCTAGACATCTAGGGTTTAGCCATTACGATCTCGAGGTAGATCAACTCTTGTAACCGCTATACTCATCAAAGTCAATCAAGAAGGAAGTAGGGTATTACCTCCATTAAGAGGGCCCGAACCTGGGTAAACATTGTGTCCCCTGCCTCCTGTTACCTTTGATCCTTAGACGCACAGTTCGGGACCCCCTACCCGAGATCTGCCGGTTTTGGCACCGACATTGGTGTTCCATTGAGAGTTCCTCTATGTCGTCGACAGAAGGTTCGATGGCTCGTTCGATCAAGGATGCTGTTTCGGAGGAGACTGTCCTCCCCGGCCAAATCTACGTACTCGGCAGCTTCGCACTATGTGGCAACTCGATTGGCCACCTCGAGCGGATCGACAGCTACGCCCCTGGTCATCGGATCAGTTTCGAGACCCTAAACTATGTCGTCGATATCCGAGGAGACTAGATCTTCGACGGATTCGCGGCCACAACCACCGCTCTGGCCTTAGATCCAGAGCAGACCACGGGGTCCGAAGACGGGATCTTAGAGCCTGCCAGACTCTCCACAGTCACAGAACCCGCTACCGGGTATCCGGAAGGGACGGCATCATCAGCAAACCCAGAGACGAACAAAACCCCCCTTGTCGCTAAAACGCCGGACTCCCCCTCGGACTCTGAGTCCGAACTTTCCAGGTCCGCTATAAGCGAGCGCGGCTAGGAGGCCCTCACCCTGGCTGGCCCTGCAGACCCTCACCTCTCTGTCCAAACCTCACTTCTAAATGAGGCCCTGGACTTAATGTGATCCCTCGCCATTACAAAGGAATCGCTTCCGAATTACACCCAGCCCAGATTAGGGGTTGAGAGCGGGGAATTTTACGACCCACCCAGCACCCACTTCGTAGCCACTGTCGAAGATCTAACCGACATGCTGGACTACGCCTCTGAAGACGTCGACAATACGGACGACGATGCCGGAGACGATCAAGGCTGAAACACTCCGTTTACCGGACGTTGGATGACCACCTCTACATACGACTTATATATGGTGGATACACCCAAAGAGGACGACGACGACAAGAAGGGTCCAGTTTTGGACAAGCCTACCGAAGCACCTGCAAAGCTTCGACGTCAGCGGTGCCGCTCAAAATCACGCCGCGAAAAAGACAGCCACACCGGCACCGAAGACAATAACACTCCGGAGAACGCCGAAGACCCTGAAGCCCCTGTCGAGCCAACATCCGTACATGATGATATGGAAGAGGGGCAAGTTAACCCCGATGATCCAATCGGGAACGAGGACTCGGTGGATAGTAACTACCTACCGATCTCCGAAGAGGATGTGAGCCTCGGCGACGAAGATTTCATCGTGCCAGAGGAACCCCTCGAACAGGAGCGTTTCAAGCGCCAGCTAATCGCCACTGCAAGAAGTCTTAAAAAGAAGCAGCAGCAGCTTTGAGCCGACCAAGATACGCTCAATGATAGATGGACTAAAGTCCTAGCAGCCAAGGAATATGGCCTCGAGCGCCCAACTAAGAGCTACCCGAAGCGCAAGCTGCTGCCACAATTTGATGACGAGGCCCTTGAGCCAATACCGCCAAAGTATAAACGTACTGACAAACCCGACCGACCACCACGAGGACGGGACAAACCGGCTACCCATGTCGAACAACATCCCGCGGCACCCTGTCGTCAAGGCAGGGAGGCAGCACCCTCGGGCTATACCTATGACCTACGCAAGGACCTGGACAAAAGAGCCGGTCAGACCAGATCAATCTATGGGTCAAGGGGGCGTGCTCCGACGCGAGAGGATAGCCATCAGGCCTAGCGTGACGGGCACGACCTCACCCGAGCCGAAAACCGCATTCGGACCTCATCCGAACTACACCGCGGCATCGCTCGATACAGAGGCGCCGCACACCCCTTATGCTTCACCGATGAGGTTATGGAACACCAGTTCCCCAAGGGATTTAAACCCATGAACATTGAATCATACGATGGCACCACAGACCCCGCAGTATAGATCGAGGATTTCCTTCTCCATATCCACATGGCTCGCGGTGACGACCTCCATGCCATCAAGTACCTCCCCCTGAAACTCAAGGGGCCAGCATGGCACTGGTTAAACAGCGTCCCAGAGAACTCCATCAGTAGCTGGGAAGACTTGGAAGACGCTTTTAGAGAGAACTTCCAAGGTACCTATGTTCGGCCTCCAGATGCCGAAGACCTCAGTCACATAGTCCTGGAACCCGGAGAGTCAGCCCGGAAACTCTAGACCAGGTTCTTAATTAAAAAGAACCAAATCGTCGACTGTCCGGACGCGAAGCCCTCGCGGCCTTTAAACACAGCGTCCGTGACGAGTGGCTCACCCGACTCCTCGGCCAAGAAAAGCCGAAGTCTATGGCGGCTCTTACCTCACTCATGACTCGCTTTTGCGCGGGAGAAGATAGCTGGCTAGCTTGTCGAAGCAACAGCGCCAGCGACCCTGGCACCTCCGAAGCCAGAGATGGCAATGGTAAGCCACGATGCAACAGACACAAGCGTCGAAACGACAATGAAGATGCCGGAGACACGGCTGTCAACGCCGGATTCAGTGGCTCTAAACCCGGTCAGCGGAAGAAACCATTCAGAAGAAACAAAGACGGCCCATCTAGCCTGGACCGAATACTTGATCGGCCTTGCCAGATTCATGGCACCCCTGACAAGCCTGCCAATCATACCAACTGCAATTGTTGGGTCTTTAAACAGGCCGGCAAGCTCAACACCGAACACAAGTGGAAAGGGCCGCCCAGCGAGGACGACCATGAAGAACCTCGTCCACCAAACACAGGGGGACAGAAGAAATTTCCCCCCGAGGTCAAAACAGTGAACATGATCTATGTCACCCATATCCCCAAGCGGGAGCGCAAGCGTGCACTAAGGGATGTTTATGCCCTAGAGCCAGTCGCCCCAAAATTCAACCCTTGGTCCGCCTGTCCGATCACCTTCGATCGTAGAGACCACCCAACCAGTATCCGTCATGGAGGTTCGGCAGCTTTGGTCCTCGATCCAATAATCGACGGATTCCATCTAACGCGAGTCCTTATGGACGGTGGCAGCAGCCATAACTTACTTTATCAGGACACTGTCCGCAAAATGGGTATTGATCCGTCAAGAATCAAACCCACTAAAACTACCTTTAAAGGAGTGATACCCGGCATAGAGGCCTGTTGCACAGGATCCATAACGCTGGAAGTCGTCTTTGGCTTGCCAGACAATTTTCGAAGCGAGGACTTGATCTTCGACATCTTCCCCTTCCGCAGTGGCTATCACGCACTGCTCGGACGAACTGCTTTCGCTCGTTTCAACGCGGTCCCGCACTATTCCTATTTAAAGCTCAAGATGCCCAGACCGCTTGGCGTTATAACAGTCAACGGAAACATGGAGCTCTCCCTCTGTACTGAGGAGCACACCGCGGCCCTCTCGGTCGAAGTGTTGGGCGGCCGTATTAGGCCGAATACTGCATCAATAGTTAAGCCCCCGGACACTGTCAAGCGAGTCCGGTCTTCCCCGCAGGATAACAGTCCGGCTTGTCCAGAGCTTGATTAGCAATTCGGCCTCCGTCAAACCCCTAACCTGCTAGCGGCATACATACCGCGCGTACATGACTACGCATTAAAAATACCATGGGAAAAAACGTAGGCATGCTAAGCATCGGGTCCATGACGCGGCTCGACCCTATCTAGACCCGCATATTGCTCCACCTTCTTCTTCTCGTTTTTACTTTTTCAGATTGTCTGTAGCTCACATCAATTTCTGGAGCCAGCAAGGGCCCCCTTCTAGGCGCCCTATATATACTCGATTATCGGTCCTCTCAAAAGGATCCTACACCAAGGTGAAAAGCGACGCAGACATGCGGAAGAGTGTCCGAAGGATCTTCTTGATCATCCGTTCAAATTTAGGACCTGTATATAGCTTTCCCTTGTTCTCGGCATGTAAAATAGCCGCCATGCTTATTGCGTCTTCTGTAACAATACGTTTTGACGTACCACTCAGATTATAATGGGAACAGTCTCGCCCAGCCTTGTTTGGTATTGGCCCTTTCTTCTGTTTTCCCACTTTATGTCCAAATTGGCATATACATCTCAGTACGACTTAAATCGCCAGGGGCTCTATTCAAGCCACGTATATGTATTCAAAAGTCTGAACACTCTCAGACACGTTGCTTTATTGGGTACGACGACGAGGCCTGTCCCGTCCATCGCCGCTCCGCCTTGCTCCGACACGCGTCCAGGCCTACGAGGCATGCGGTGCCACGTAGGCTGGCTGGCTGCTGAGATGGCGTGGTGGTAGGGTCTTCACGAAGATCTGCATGCCACCACGCAGGTGCTTGATGAGTTGGCCTGGAAGCCGCACGTTGCCACGCAGGTGCCTGCCCAGCTAGTTGGGCTGGCAGCTGTATGGGAACGGCGGTGGAGCCTTGGCAGAAGTGGGTCTGGCCACGGCCCCGCGGGCGTCCTCGGCAAGGGTCTTGCCGGGGCCCCAGCAAGTGGTCTTGCCGTGGCATCGCGGTTGTCCCTGGCAAGGATCTTGCCGGGGGTCTCGTGGATCTCCTCGGCAAGGATCTCGCCAAGGATCGTCGTCTTCTGGTCCTCATTTGATCTTGTGTGTTTATGATCTTGACAAAGATCTGCATGCCACCATGGAGGTGCCTCCCGAGCCTTGGTTCCAATGTGGTTGATGGTGTTGGAACCCTTGGGCTCAAAGGTGGCGCGCCCATCCGGCGTTGGGCAAGTTGCCCCGGCAAGACGCTTGCCGGGGCTGCGGAGGCCGCCCCGGCGAGGGTCTTGCCAGGGGAGTCCACCTCACCCTCTTGCTCTTTGTGTTTCTGGTCTTGGCATTGCTTTGCCCATCTTGTGCCTTCCTCTGCCCTACTTAGTGTGGCCGCGGGCGTGGCTCTGACTGCCCGTGCACAAGTAGAGGGGTACAAAAAGGGCCCCTAGTTTTGTACACCGACAGGAGCCCCCGGGCCTGGGCCACACATAAGCGCAACACGTTGTTGGGCCAGGCCCAGAACGGTGCGCAGGCAGGCGGGGTGGAGTTTCACCGCAGTAATTCCCTCGCCCACTGTGCTTCCCCACGACCCGCATTGAACTGCGCAACGTGGGGCTCGTGCGTGACGTGGGGGTCATGCGTGGGGCGGTTGTTGCCCTCATGCATCACATCGCAGTAAATGGTAGCGAAGCAGCCTGCATCTTCCCCATAAAAAAGGAGAAACCGCTGGTGCGACGCCCATTTACCCTCTGTGCTTTTTTCCAATCTCGGAACTGCCGTCCTTCCCATCTTCCTTCTAAAGCTCTCGCTTTCGCTCACCATCACCGCGCCCATTGCCCTTGATTCTTCGCCCCCCCAGCTTCCATGGCGCCCAAAACCAGCAGGGGCAAGGGAGTGGCCAAGGATGCCGGGGAGAGGGAGGCGCCGGAGAGTGAGTTGGCGGCACGGCGGACGCAGCTCGCCTACTTTCCGTCGACGGTCGACGCGATCCACCTCCGGGATTACTTCAAGCCCCTGTGGGGGTGCAGGACGAAGGGGCACCCTGCCACGCGCATCATCCCCGCCGGTTTCGCCGAGGCTGGCCCGAATCGGTACCTATTCTTCGTCGATTACTTTTCCTGCGGGCTCTGCCCGCCCCCCTTCTCTGATTTCTTCAACGACGTCATGCACACCTATGGCTTCCACCTTCTGGATTTCACTCCAAATGTCGTGGCGTGCATGGCCTTTTTCGCCCATCTCTGCGAGGGCTTCGCCGGAGTGCATCCCAGCACGGCGCTCTTCCGCCACTACTTTTATCCTCGGATCCAAAAGGGGGGCGCCATTTCCGGTTGTGTCGCCTGGATTCCAAGGAGCCAGGAGAAGGGGATATATCCGGAGGGCGCCCAGAAGGAGAGGTGGGAGGAGTGGCGGGGTCGGTGGTGCTGGATTGAGGAGGAGGACCCACAGTAATTTTGTCGAGTCCGCCAGGCGCCGCCGGTTCGCCGAGATCATTGGGGCAAGGTCGACGCCAAGGACGAGAAGCTCACGATCACCACCACCAGGATCCATCACCTCACTATGGCGGGGCTCACCCTTGAGATGATTGGGGCGGATTTCATCCGCCGCCGAATCGCCCCACTGCATAACATGGGGAGGCTGGCCTGGCTTTTCAGGAACACGGCTAACATCATGAGGCTTCGCCCTGGTTTGAACCACAACTTCACCGTCATGAGGCAGACCCACCTTTGCCAGAGGCTTTTTTAGCTCGACGTGTACTGCGACGGCAGGGCCGAGAGGTCCGGCAAGGCCGCAAAGGCCGGCAAGGTCATCAAGGGGCCCTCGTTTGGGCTGCCGGCGGGGGTGGTCCCGCTGAGCAACAACTCTTGCCTAACCGACATCATCGCCATGATGTCGGACTTCAACGCGCACGGCCTCGACCCAAATTGGGCCGAGCCGGGGGCGGATCAGGTGCAGGAGTTCATCGACGGCCTGTCGGAGAAGTACGTCCGTGTCGAGCCACTGCTTGTCCAGGACACCACCCAAGTAGAGCTGGACTATATCGCCGCCAGGGTGGCGGAGGTGGAGCTCGCCAAGGAGGCTGGTAGCGCCGGCCATGTGGAGGACGAGGCCGAGGCTGCCGCGGAGGAGAAGGAGCTTGTCAGGTGGGCGGGCTCTACTGGGAGGCCAGCAGCGTCGACACCTGGGCCCCTCTCATCGAAGACGTGGTCGATGAGTCGACCGAGGACGAGGCCGAAGCTGACGAGCCTCCGGCCTTGGAGAGAAGGCGTGTCCTGCGGCGGGCCACCTCTGGCGAGCCGGTCTAGCCTGGCAGGACCGAGCAGCGGGAAGAGATCCAGGGTGAGTCCGTGCGCCTGACGAGGGCCGCGTCAGCAAAGAAGGTGGTGAAGGCCACGGTGGCGAAGAGGAAAACAACCACCTCTTCTTCGTCCAAGCGTCCTCGGACCCCACCTGCTTCTCCTCCTCCCGCGGATGTCGACACGGAAGTCGTCTTTGACCTTGGGTCTCTCAGCCCGAGGAGGAAGAGGAAGGCAACGGAAGAGGGGGCGGAGGATGAGTAAGCATCTTGTCTTTTGTCATCTCCGTTCCCCCAGACCGTGCCGCTTTTCTTGACTTGTCTTTATCTTCGCAGGGATGTGGAGACGCCGGCCCAGACGGTGGCGAAGAGAGCCAGGGCCTCGACGGGCGGCCAGCCCCCGGCGGGCACCTTGGGTACGCCGCTGGTGGTGGAGAGCAGCCCGGATAGCAGCCCCCAGCGTGCGTTCACCACTCGCTCCCTATCAGCGTGCGTTGGGGTACGATCTCTTGGCGCTGACCTTGCCGTGGTTGCAGGAGGAGGACGGCAGTAGGAGGAGCCACTGAGGGCCACCCCCAACACGCCGCCCCCATCAACCACGCCGCCCCGAGGGGCGTCCGCGGCAAGGGCGCCAAGCACCGAACCCATGCACACGGAGGAGGAGGAGGAGGAGGAGGAGAACCCGGGCGCCGGCGGCTCCGTCTCGGCACCGAATGTTGGTGGGGAGGGGGCCACTTTTTCCCAGCCTGGCATGGGTGAGTTGTTTGCCTTCTGTCCCTGTTCGTTCTTCTTTTGAACTTTGGTCTTGGCTTTGCCTCATCCTCCTTCTTGGCATCTAGGCGCTCCCTGGGCGGACCAGGAGAACGTCGATACTGTCATCGAGGAGGTCGCCAGGGATGCTAAGGCCGAGGCCACCAAGATCGCTGCCGAGGAGGCCCCCAAGGGTGCTTCTGAGGATGCTGCCAAGGAGCCGGTCGGGGAGACCGGCAAGGCCGCTGCCGAGGAGGCCGGCAAGGGGCCTGCCGGGGAGGCCGGCAAGGCCGGTAAGGCCGCTGCCGAGGAGGGGGCGGTTGACGACCAACCTTCCTCCTCCGCTGCCTTTGGCTCGGGCGGGTACCTGAAGGTGAGCGACGACCTATTCGTCCACCTCCCAGGGACGGCGAGCATCGGGGCGCACACCGAGGGGGAAGTGTATGATGACGAGGTGCTCGCCGCCGCCGGGCTTGAGGTTGTTGATGAATCAAGCGCCGGGGGCAGCGGTTCCCAGGAAGAGCGGCTCCTCCAGGCCATGAGCGCCAACTTCCAGAAGCTCCAGGCGCTTCACCGCGCCCGCCTGGACAAGGCCAAGTCCAGGATGGCAGTGGTGGACAAAGCGGAGGCGGACCTCGAGGAGCGCATCGCTGAGACGCGGGCTTGGTTCCGCCAGGCCCACAAGGAACTGAAGGCCGCCCAGGATGTGCTGGCTGAGCGCAAGCTGCAGCTTGTCATGAAGCAAGCCGACATCGAGAAGGCCCAGGAGCTGGCGAAGGAGCAGGCCGCCAAAGACGAGGCCGCTCAGCACCAGCACCAGGCCGAGCTAAACTCCCAGGAGGAGGACCTTGCCGCTCGTGAGGAGAAGCTTGCCGCAACCCTCCGCGGCAAGGATAAGGAGGTGGAGAAGCTTGTCATGAAGTGGACCCAGGAGCTGGAGCAGAGGCACGAGGAGGCACTCAATGCTCAGGTCCAGGTCCAGGCCGGCAAGGTGAAAGAGCTGGAGGTGGAGCGGGACAGGCTGAAGGAACTAGCTCTGAAGGTGGCGAAGGAGAAGGACACACACAATGGTGCCTTGGTGGAGGCGCAGGGCGCAGTCCTCGGCAAGGCTGAGCAGCTCTCCAAGGCCAACGACTCCATCAAGGACCTGAAGCTGAAGTTGGAGGGTCTTGAGGGGACGCTTTCGGAGGTCAGGGCCCGGGAGGAGACCCTGACCAAGGATCTGGAGAAGGAAAGGAAGCTGCGGAAGAACATCGCCGCCAACCACGAGGATTACGTGAAGGGCGAGAACCTCTGGATCAGCCCCCTCGCCGACGTCGTCGGCAGGATCACCACGAAGCTGGCCGCCATGGGGATGCCCAACGTGAGGTACGCCCCGGAGCCGAACGTGAGTCCCAACGCCAAGCTGACCTTGTTCTTCGAGGGTGTTCTCGGAGCCCTGGAGCAGTTCCGCTCCAACAGGGCGGCCTCTCTGGCTGAGGAGGCCCGGAAGCTTTGCCAGGGTGCCATGACCAAGGTCCTCACCAAGGTGGCGTACTGGAACCCCGACCTCGACTTCGACGCTGCGCTGGAGAGCTTGTCGGAGGACGTGGACCTCACGATGCTCGAGAAGTGTATCAAGCCCGTCATCAGCCGCATCGACGGAGTTCGGAGGATAGAAGGCCAGCGCCGGGACTAGGCACCCCGTTTCTCATCGCCGCTGTAGGTTCATGACCAAGACAGTTTTTATCTTTAGTTAGAACCGCAGCAACAATTGATGTAATATAACTCTGTAGTATTCTGAAACAATGCATGTTATTTTCCCGTTCGATCTCCCTTTGTATGTCCACCCTACGTTAATCAGGTAGGCTCGCCGGCGTGTAAACCCAGGCCGCGGCGCCTTGAGGATGGATCCCCAATAGCCTGCCGGGTGTGCTTGTTGCCGGGCTAACCACCTCACTGCTCTTAACGTGGCTGCTCGAACCGTCGGGTGGACTCAAGACAGCACGAGAGCTTTGCCAATTGCAGAAGGTCACCCTGCCGTTGTTGACGCAGCCGCTCGAACTGTTGAGTGGACTCGAAACAGAATGAGGGCGTTGCCAATAGCGGAAGGGCCCCATTGCGTGCAGGTTTCCCATACAGAGGGAAAGATCTTCGAGGACGATAACCTTATATATAGAAAGGAATTGCTCAAAGCTTTGCATGACTTAGCTTTTCTGTCGTTGTGCGGGTGTTCACCGCATCCGCAGACGACGCCGCTCATTTGGTCGTCTTCTTCCTTGGAGTGACGACCATGATGAAGCTGCTGCTCCAACTAGGCCAGATTTCCACAACTGCGCCCCCTACCTGGCGCGCCAAAGATGTCGGTCGGAACAACACATATGGGATCACAAGGATCCCTTCTATGGTTGGCGGGCGCGGGGTTGTGCAAAGAGCGGGTCTGGCAGTCAGCACAAAGGATCGTTTACCAAGGTTCGGGTCGCGAAGATGCGTAATACCCTAGTCCTGCTTTGGTGTATATTTGAGTGTTCTTGAGCTCTCGAACTAGCTGTGGTGCCTGTGTAGTCCAGAAGATCCGAATCCTTCTCCTGGACGCCTCAGGCCTCCTTTTATAGCAAAAAGGGGTCGCCACAGTGGCACACAGGAGGTGGAAAGGTATATAGTGTACAAGCTTATCGCCTGTTATTACAGGACAAGACGCATTAAATGCGCTCCTTAGGTGTCATGTTGCTTTATTGGGGACGGCAACGAGGCCTGTCCCGTCCGTCGCCGCTCCGCCTTGCTCCGACACGCGTCCAGGCAAACGAGGCTGCAGCGCCATGTAGGCTGGCAAGCTGCTGAGATGGCATGGTGGTAGGGTCTTCACGAAGATCTACATGCCACCACGCAGGTGCTTGCTGAGTTGGCCTGGAAGCTGCACGTAGCCATGAAGGTGCCTGCCCAGCTGGTTGGGCTGGCAGCTATATGGGAACGGCGGTGGAGCCTTGGCAGAAGTGGGTCTGGTCGCGGCCCCTCGGGCGTCCTCGGCAAGGGTCTTGCCGGGGCCCCAACAAGTGGTCTTGCCGTGGCGTCGCGGTTGTCCCCGGCAAGGATCTTGCCGTGGGTCTCGTGGATCTCCTCGGCAAGGATCTTGCCAAGGATCATCGTCTTCTGGTCCTCATTTGATCTTGTGTGTTTATGATCTTGACAAAGATCTGCATGCCACCATGGAGGTGCCTCCCGAGCCTTGGTTCCAATGTGGTTGATGGTGTTGGAACCCTTGGGCTCAAGAGTGGCGCGCCCTGCCGGCGTTGGGCAAGTTGCCCCGGCAAGACTCTTGTCGGGGCTGTGGAGGCCGCCCCGGCGAGGGTCTTGCCGAGGGAGTCCACCTCGCCCTCTTGCTCTTTGTGTTTCTAGTCTTGGCGTTGCTTTGCCCGTCTTGTGCCTTCCTCTGCCCTACTTAGTGTCGCCGCGGGCGTGGCTCTAACTGCCCGTGCACAAGTAGAGGGGTACAAAAAGGGGCCCTACATTTGTACACCGACATAGATCGTAGTGTAGATATAATGGGAAAACCCTAAGCATCAGGAGTAAAATCAGCAAAGTGGAACTTGCTGGAATATATGTGCTAGTATTGCCGGTACGGCTAGAAAGGCTTCGGATACCAGCTCTCTTCAACTGAAGGTGCGGTACTATTAATATCAGTGTAACTCTCAAAGGTGACACAGCTCCCTGCATTTCCTTGCTAATCTTATAGGATTCAAGTGGGCAGGCCACTACAATTCATATTCCTATGTTTACAAAATCCTACGAATCAAAGAGGCCCGCAGAGTTCAAAGTGTCCATCACAACCGACCGTATAGACCTCTACACTGCAAATGTCCCTGCTCATCTTCACTACAAGGAACATACTGTACTACTATTATACTCCCTCTGTTCCAAAATATAATTATTTGTAGAGATTTCCACTATCGATCACATATAGATGTATACAGATACATTTTAGAGTGTAGATCACTCATTTTGCTCCATATGTAGTCCATGGTGGAATCTATACAAAGACTTGTATTTAGGAACGGAGAGAGTACTTACTAAAGAAGAACGGAAGAGGAACATGCTAAAGAAGAGCAAGCAGATTTTGGATAATAAAATGTTCGTTGCGTAGTGGCCACACATGATGAACCAGAGCGCATTAAGAATGCAACTCCCTACTGTCTCTCTATATGTGGTGCACGTGCTTTCCAAAAGTAAAGTAGGAACATTAGCTGACCAATTAAATGTTATCTGTTTTAGTAATATCAGCATCATATCAGATTCATATTTGAGCAATAAGTTTGGGATTATGAGTGGCACGTTGTTTAGCTTGATGGATTCTGGAGCAGTGCTAAGCAGCTACGATGATGGTACTGAATATAAAGGCACGTGTGCATGCAAGTCACGTGACTTTTGTCATTTGGGTCAGTCGACCATTTCAGGCGGTTGGATAAAGATCCTACATCTCCTAACCCTTCTTCCTCGTATCTGGTTCTTCCCATACAGAACACCACACGGGCCACCGGCCGAACCACCGGCCCCGACCTCCCCTCCCTCCCCTGAACCGCCCCACCGCCTGTGTTCCTCCGCCACCCGCACCCCCCACCCCCGCCCCCACCCGCATCGAGTTTTCTTTGTTCAACGAGGCCCCACCACCGCCCCCCACAACCACCGTCCCCACCAGAGCCCCTTCCTTCGCACCGGCGAACTCCGGTGAGCTCTCAAAAATCGACTGACCCAATTTTGAAATTTATTCTATTGTCATTTAACTAGTGTGGAATATAAAAGGGGAAAACCATAAGCATTGTGAGTATAGTGTTGAGCGTGCCATGGCGGATCTAAAGGTGCAAACCGGACAAAGGCAACTTCGCAACCAATGTTTGCTTTCAACTAACAAGTAAGTGATGGACAAGAAATCGGAGTAAAGCAGTGGCGATCTATTTTCTTGCTGCAATAAATAAGTTGAGCAGATACGAAAGAGTACCGCCTCTGGTGCGGCGCCGTGTATGCATCTACTGAAAATTTGACGGTGCTGCGGTAGCGATGGCTGTCGGCAGTGTGGAAGTAGATCTAGGAGGGTAGACGGTGGCGGCGGGGCGTGGTGGACGAGACGGCCGTAGGAGCGGCGCCGGCAAGGTGGACGACGGCGGGGATGAAGCGAGAGTACGGGATGCAAGGATCCTGGTCCGAAGCCGTGGATGAGAGAGGTCGGTCTCTTGTAATGGACGACGGCGTCGGGGTATCAGCTCTGGCATGGTGGAGGAGGATGGCGGTGGATGGGGTGGCGGACAGAGGAGGCTGGGGTGGAGAGGGTGTTTTGGCGCCCACGAAGTACGAATGGGGAAATGGAGGGAGAGAGGAAGGGGGGAACCATGTCTTCAGGGCGCACTTGTCTCAAATGCGAGGAACTTTACAAACTTAGCTCCCGTTTAAAATTTTCTACATCACAACAATATTAGTCGGTTGGGGATAGGACGGTAATCTCGCATACACCGAATTTTTGCCGACGAGAGTTTGTTTTGGTGCCCACCATGTATGAATCGGGGAGGGAGTCGATTTCGGCCGAGGAGACACTATGTTTTGGCACCCACCGTGTATGAATACGGGTGAGAGGCGGTTATGTCACGTTTGAGTGAAATTACAAACCTACCCCTATCGAAACCTATAGAAATCGAGCCGATAGGCTTTGCGTGTCAGGGATAGGCAGTAATTTCCATCTCGCAGATTTTGGTTTCGGACGGTTACTGCGACTTTCCCCGCTTCGTTCAAATTTTTGCAGAGCAAGAGTGCATGTTTACCGTGCCAACTCAATCCGAATCTAGTTTGCATTCTATTTTTGTTTGGGCGGGATCCATTTTCGATTGGAACAAAATTCTATATACATCT
This sequence comes from Triticum aestivum, assembly GCF_018294505.1. Lineage (NCBI taxonomy): Eukaryota > Viridiplantae > Streptophyta > Magnoliopsida > Poales > Poaceae > Triticum > Triticum aestivum. The sequence continues at coordinate 160,423,036 of NC_057811.1, forward strand.
TTTTTTATATATACTTACAAAAGCACAACACCCTTTATACATAAATATGGTTTACAAATGGCATGATCTCAGATTCATAAGGTTGTATCCATATTAATTTGGATTTTCAAATATTTGAAACCATTTTATGTTGAAATCTAGTGTATGCATTCCTCGCTAACTATCTCCAATTAATGTGTGTTTCATGCGTTTTTTTACTTCTCAAACATGCATAATGTGTTTCACACACACAACATATAGTGCAATCTCATTTAGACATTAATTGCATATAAACCATGCATTGTCTCTATGGATCACTAATATTGATAAACTATATAACATTACACGTGTCCCCAAATTCAAATGAATATGCATGTCTGATACACCAATTTGCGTTATGATATTATCAATGTCGTGATCTCTAGTTTAAATATTTGAATCCCCTTTAATCCAGATATTCGTCTCATATAGCTATCACTCATGCTTATATAGGAGTATCTCTCTAGACCTATACGCGTTCATCGTCTCTCGGGTATCTCTCGTGCTACATGTATGTCGACAATGATCTTTTATCTTCGTAACACACTGACGGTACTCTCTCCCTCGACCTTCATCACTCTATCTCTCTCTATGTATATATCGCTCCCTACTATGTGTCTCTAACTATGATTCTCCATGTGAAATCTCTTTGTCTCACACAAACACAAACTTCATCTCCCGGGGTCTCATTTCTCTCTACTATTCCCCTGTGTGCCACTCGCACACCCCCTCTCACACACAGATGTCTTTCGCTCCTTAGGTATGAGAAGCTATGACTCTTCCTCTTAAATATCTCTTTCTCACACACAAACACAAACTCTGTCTCCCAGGGTCTCATATCTCTCCACCATTCTCTTGTATGTCGCCCACACACACTCTCTCCCCTAGAGATATCTTGCGTCCCCTCATATGTCTCTCTAGCTATCACTCTCGTTGTGAAATATCTTTCTCTCTCACAGACACAAAACTCCGTCTCTCGGGATCTCATTTTTCTCTGATATGTGTTTGTATGTGACTCACATGCACCCTCTCTCTATGTCTCTCACACCCACACACATAACTCAGCCTTCTGATCCACTCGACTCCTATCTCTAATGCACACTAGCTAGCATCTTTATCTTTCTATTTATCTTTTTCTCCATCAACCTTCTTTCTCGCCCTCACTCTTGCTTCCTATCACGCACACTATATATGTTTCTCTCTACATGCAATCATGTGCCCTCTTTTTATCTTTCTCTCACACACACATAACTTCACCCTCTGAACCACCCAGCGGTCATCTCCAACACTCAAACTAGCCGATGTCCCTCTAGCTAGCATCTCTATCTCTGTATCTATCTGTAGTTTCTCCGTCAACATTTCTTTCTCGCACGCACTCTTGCTTCCTATCATGCACACTATATATGTCTCTCCATAGATGCATCTATAGGTTGATCTCTTTTGCACAATCCTTGTGTCTCGCTACCACTGCTCGCCATAGCTGCATGCTCCAGCCCACGCCACTATCTCTTAAAGACAAAAACACATGCTCAATTATCGGGCCTTCTTCCCTGCACTCTCACATGCATGCATATTGTCATACCGACCCGTCTCTCCCATGTCGTTGATCTTATGACTTATGTCTTCTTTCTTTTATCTCGATCATGCGCGCGCACACACACATCCCACGTATACATGTATACCTCTCACACATGCACGTTCAAGGTCTCCTATGTCTCCATACATAGTTAATTACCCTTCTCGTGTGCACATAACTTCTGCCTGGATGGGTAAAACACACACTCACACTTAACAATCTCCTTCTAGCTACCCCCCTCTCACTCTTCCCCTATATCCCCGAAACTAATAAGACCATCCCTTCATTTAATTCCCGCCTACATGCACAATCGATATATAGCAGTCTTCCTCGGTGTCTCTCGAACAAACACGTTCTCTCGATGTCGACTCCTCTCATGCGCACATGCCTTATCTTCCCTCTCTACAGGCCTTTTCTCTCTCGCACCCCCTCGTTGGTGGCCTCTGCCATACACATCACCTGTCTACGATGAAGCCACGCACACTTAAATTACATTCGCCATCGAGGACCCCGCGTCACAACACACACACGTACCCACCCACACACACACACACACACTAAGACTCCATATCACACACACATGCTCTAGGCGGAGCATTTGTTTCTACCACCCTTTGTCCAACCTTACCAGTATAATAAACAATCACCTTAATTTACTTGTATAACATGGACAAATTCCACTTTACTTTAGTAGTTAGCAAACTTATCATCTCTACTCTTATAAAAAACCGAGTTGGTGATGATGGTGTGCCTGCCATCTTGTAATATAGACCATCTGATCTATATCTGGCGAATAGAAAGCAAACTATGACAATTTTACAAAAGATACCCGCACCTCTCTCCACAATTATAGATAAGGCCTTGCCTCATTCATCCTTATCTCCCACAACCTCATTGCTGAGAAATTAAAAAAGGAAGTCTCTAAAACAATCTAGCATGGTGGCCGCTGCCGCCTGCCGGCGCCGTCCATCCCCATGCCTTCGCCCAGTCCGACCACCAGTCACCACCACGCTCCACTCCTACTCACCTTATCTCTCATCTTTCATTTTTTCAAAGAAATTCTCGAGATACCATTTTTCCGATAAAATTCTCAAGATATCATTAGTTTTTACACATGGGATTACTCCTGCATGGGTCAATCACAACAGGTGTTTGTAAAAAAATGCATCTTGATGTTCCATGCAATGCACGGGCATCTTGCTAGTAATTATATAACGCAAATCACGAGCAGGAAGTGACATTTTTTTACACAACCATGTTAACATGGCCACGTAAATCACTAGCTAAAGTGTAATACCATTATACTTATATCCCGATGCAAAAGGTTGAGTACATGTCCGAAGAGTAGAATCGCACACACGCACTCTGTCTCTCAGAATCTCAAACACGCACCAGTTACGTGACGCCCCCTTAAGCAGAAATATATGTTGCAATTTGTGCACCCGCGGTTACACGTGATGGTGCACACTTATTTAAGCCGGACGGCGAACCCAAACAGTAGCTGCATTCATTCCCCTCCCACCGCCTCTTCTTTGGTCGTCGTCCCCCGGTAGCCATGGCCCAGCCGAAGGTAACGACATATGCCATACTCCCGCCGGAGCAGCGCTTTAATCTGGAAATTTTAGTGGTCATGCATGCATCTCTTTGTGCTAGCACTCCTATTTAAGGGTTGACCGGTCGCTTCCCGCGGACGTGCGCGGGCGGTGGAAGAGGAAGGATAAGGGAAGCGGGTTATGGAGTAATGTTTTTTACCATAATTTCTTAGGAAACTGAGAGCAATAATTCAGTAGTTTTGGAAACTACCAGTACTACACCTGAAACGGTTCAAAACCAATACCACCACCATGCCCGCATCTGACTGCCCTGGCCGACCCAACCCCCCTCCCTTGCCGGCGCGCGCTTCCCGCGTGAAATGGTCAGCGTCACCCCAGAGCGTCAGTGCCGCATTAATGCCCGGCCAAAGCGGAGGCGACCTCTCACTGGCGCCGGCTTTGAAGCAGCGCAACGGCCGAGAGAGCGCCGCTTCCCGGTGCACGCGACTGCTCCGCGTTGAGGCTGGCCATAGTTGGGATGAATCTCCATCGTGGGGAGCCACACTAACTGCGATGATATGGACTCCCTTTGCCCACAGTTATGGATTGTTCCATCTCTGAAGAACACGTGGGACTCGAACTACGAGACGGACATGTACCCAGGAGTGGACGTACGAACCTGAGTAATGTAGCAGAGTAAGTGAAGTAGAAAGGCACAAACAGTATGAACATGCGTGGCATATAGGCACTTGTCTCTTACTACCACTAAATGTTGTACGTGCAATGCACGGTGATGTTATGGAGTACGTGCCTAAGTACTCTACTACTATATTAATTGGAGGCACATATTAGGTTTTATATTTGTTTACGTGTATGCCCCGAGACCTTCCAACTAGACGTGTCTTTCTCTCCGGGTCGCACTTTGTATCGTTCATACCACTAGTACTACTACGTGTGGTCTCCGACCCAGAAGTGGAGACGCTCTACCACGATGTTCATGTCCCACTCCTTTCGCTGACGTGTGGGGCATCCAACACGTACCGTGTTTGGCACTCCTTCATCGTAAGAGTTGAAATGCTAGCATTCAACAGAAACAAAAAATAAATATAAATCAGCAGTGATACTATACCACGTTGTTTCCTTGCTCCTCGATATCAGAAAGAATACTTCCGTTCGCCAACATGTGGGACGTCGACCATCCTGTTCCACTTGCCATGCACGCAGAACTCCAAGGGAGAGTCACCCCGGTCGTCACGTCGTAGTAATAATGGAGCTGCCAACGAACCTACTCCGGTGCCAGCCGTCCATCCGTCTGTCGCGGCTCATTACCATTCGCCCACTATATTAACTTGAGCCCCAGCTCCTAGCCATAGCCAAAGACCCGCACTCATTCTCCTCCGGTCCCTTCCTTCTGTCGGCACCACTCCAACCATGGCCTCCTGGTGCTCCAAAGCTCTCTTGGACGTACTATCGCAGGAGCAGACGAAGGACATCGGCGGCTCCGCTCCGGGCGCGCTCCAAAGCTCTCTTGGACGTACTGTCGCAGGAGCAGACGAAGGAGATCGCCGG